>NC_137604.1:52835990-52872023 GCF_963280865.1 Gymnoscopelus braueri | reverse complement strand
CTTCCCGAACAGCAAACATCATCAAATGAACACCATCATCCCACTCCTTTTCAAACTCCAGACAATAAGAGCGCAGCATGGTTTTCAATGTCTGGTGAAAGCGCTCAAGTGCTCCTTGGCTTTCAGGAGGCACTCGAATGACAATGTCCAATTGTTTTCCCACCTGAGCGAACACACGTGACATGAAGTTGGACCCCTGGTCCGTGTGAATTACCTTTGGCAACCCAAATAACGAAAAGAACCGAGCGCTAACGATTACTGGTGCCGTAATTTTACGCAGTGGGACCACTTCAGGAAACCGAGTAGAAGCACACATTATCGTTAACAAGAACTTGTTTCCCGATTTTGTCCTAGGGAGTGGGCCCACGCAGTCAATTATAATCCGCTCAAATGGCTCCCCCACTGCCGGGATTGGATACAGAGGAGCCGGAGCAATTGTTTGATTTGGTTTCCCCACTACTTGGCATATGTGACAACATTTACAATGCTGCTTCACATCCCTCTTTAAACCTGGCCAAAAGAAGTGCCGTAATATATGGTCGTATGTTTTATTGACCCCTAAATGACCAGAGAGGGGGTTGTCATGAGCCAAATTCAAAATCTCCCGCCTGTACCGACGTGGTACCACAATCTGTCTCACCACACTCCAGTCATCCTGCCTGGATGCTTTCAGGGGAGACCATTTTCGCATTAGCAGGTTGTCAGTTAGAAAATACCCCTTTGACATGTTATCCACCTCCTCCTCAGTGACAGCACGCTCAACCAGCTCCGTCAACTCCATATCATTTCTCTGCTCTGCAATGAGCTTGTCTTTGGACAGGGCCACGTCTCCTGTCTCGACGGACAGGGACACCTCTGTCTCAAAAGGGGTACCAACCTGCTGCGACTCTGAGCCCACGTCGGTCCCGCCCACAACAGCACCCTTAGTCCCCCCCTCATCCCACTCTGCAAGAAAGCTCTCACTCAGGTCAATCTCATCACATTGGCTTTCCAGCTTAGCTAGCGAACGAGTGATCGCACAGGAGACAAAAACTCTTGGGAATGTGGTGCCGACATCATTTTCACGCTGTGCCATAGGGACTGGCACTACCTCAGGGGTCACCAACAACCTTCCGCCAGCTATATCGTTACCCAAAATGACTGCTACTCCATGTATTGGGAGCTCAGGGCGTGTGCCCATTTCCACCTGGCCCGAAACTAATTCAGACTCCAAGTGAACCTTATGTACAGGTACCCCAAAACGTGTCATCCCTATACCCAATAGTGGCACATTGGCCTCAGTACAGGTTCTCTCTGAAAACGGTAACACACTTTCCAACTGGCTAGCAGCAGTGTCTCTTAAGATGTTCACAGGAATTTTCTGCCCATCCCCCCAGATACAAAACCCACCCTTCATAATGAAATGAGCAAAAACCCCATGACCCTCTTCGAGCAACCCAGAAGCTCCTGGTACCTGCTGCCTATCCAACAATACTACTGCTTTAGCCGCTTCCTTCTCCTTAATTACAGGGCAAGTTCTCACAATATGACCTTTCTTTTTACAGTAGAAACATGAAGGACCCTCATTATCACTCCCATCCGTTTCAGCCTTACTCTGCTGTTGCACACTATCAATATGCCTTCGAACACTGCCGCCTTCTACTGGCATAGAGGGAGAAAACCTGGAGGCCTGAACTTTATAGGGTTTTGACTTTCTTTGGTATAACTGCGGTCCCCCTGTCTGCCACCAGAGTACCCCTGCTCCCCAACAGCCCTATGAGTGAGCACATATTCCTCTACTAGCACAGCCGCACCAGACAGGTCAGAAACCTTTTGCTCATTGAGGTATGTTGTTATTCGCTCAGGAAGACAGTTTTTAAATTCCTCCATGAGTATTAAGGATCTCATCTGTGCAACATCCTTAACACCCTTTGATGCGCACCAGCGATCAAAAAGAGACTATTTTTCCCGAGCGAATTCAACATATGTTTGGTTATCATCCTTCCTAAAACCTCTAAATTTTTGCCGGTAGGCCTCAGGGACTAACTCATTATGTGCGCAGAATAGCCTCTTTTACAATGTCATACTTGAGACTATCCTCCACTGATAATGATGAGTATGCCTCCTGAGCTTTCCCAACCAATACACACTGCAAAAGCATTGTCCACTGAGGTTTAGGCCACTTTAATGATGTTGCAACCCGTTCAAACATTGTGAAATACTTGTCAACATCTTTCTCCAAAAACGGTGGAACCATACAAATGTTTCTGCCCACATCAAACCCACCAGATTGAGGAGAAGCCTGACCGAGGTCCAACTCACGCAACCGGATGGCTTTCTTGCACTCCTCCTCAATCCGGGTTCTCTCAACACCCGCACTCACTTTTATCCCTTCCAACTCAATGCGCTTTATTTCCAGTTCTATTTCCTTTAACCGAACCAAATTCTCCCCAGGCTGTTAAACCACAGGTTTAGGAAATTCAGGACTGTGAGTAGGACCAGGAAGCACCCCCTTATCACTTAACCCCACCCACACCCTTTGTTTGAGCACTTGTTTTTTCTCTAGTAGGTTAACTGGGATTTTATAATGATCGGTGTAGTGATAACGCAAGACCACCCCAAAATTGGACTTATGCAGATACGTTCATTTTTGGATATTAAAATTGTATCGGGCCACCCCCACAAGATGACGCACAAAAGGCCAGAAGCAAGACCGACCACAGTGACCTGGTCATAAAACCCCCTCTTGCCATGTACCCTGAGCTCCATCTAGGAAAGGGAGTTAAGGTCTAAGCCCGGTCGTAAAGATAAGGAGGTAATGTAACCACTCGGTCAACCAGAGATCCGGTTACACACCAGTCCACTATGCTCTATCTCTGTCTCCAGCTCCCCCCCCCTCTCTGGAAGTAAATGGGGGAGCCCGAAGTTATTTATGACATGCAGGAAATGGAGACATACCATCTCACATGCACACACATACCAATTTCACTGGCTCAGCGATTACACCTATGAACAATGAGAAACAATGAATGCCAATGAAACTGCTCACCGAATATGTGTTGTGACTTTAAAGTACATTGTTTCCAATACCAGGCCCATCACACTAAGAAGAACTTTGGGGTTCCCAAATACTAGGTTCTCTGTTTAAGTACACTGTGATGTTCACCTGCCTTCTATTTAATTTGAAGCCTGTCATGTTTGATATCTGAAACCAGTTGATGATGCGTCATCAGTGAACGAACGATGAGTCAGTATCATTCACTGGAATCAAAGGTGTGGTACATGAAGAACTACACTGAAGAACTGACCAGAGGGCCGCCCCCAAGGAAGGGGGGGGGGGGGTTCCTCCCTTACCGTGGGTCAACCGGCCCCAACTATAAAGAGAGCAAGCTCCTCCTGCCTCACTCTCTTCCTGCTTCCTGTCCTGCCTGCTCTTCTCCTCTCGTCTGATCCTGACCTGATCCACAAGGCCAAGGGGGGTGGGAGAAGATGAGTTGGGCGCAGTCCTATGACTCCATCTCTCCCACCGTACCCGGGAAGAACTTTGACCGCTCACTGGACTCTGAAAAAAAGACTGTCACAACAGGACTCCCAGGTCGTATGACTCTGAAACATGAAATTATGGCAACCATCTGACGATACGCTGTATGTATGTGTCGGTTTCTTTCTTCCTAAAGGGTTCCATGATATGTCACTTTTCCCAGGCAGCGTGGTAGTTAATTTCTGTTCAATTCTTTCTTCTCCCACACGATATCCTAGGTTCCACTTTATCTACTAACATTTAAGCCCTCATTTGAGTGGGGGGAACTAATACTTTACTTTTGGTTCTAAGTTATCTAACTGGTCCCTTAGTAGTTAGCATATATTGACGGAGAGCCTAGTGTTACATGCCCGGCCTCCCTCAAAATATGGCCTACGATGGGAACATGCATAGAGCTAAGTCATGACCTTTGATGACAGCACCAGGCTGTCATTAAACGTTGAATGAAAGATCACATAGATAACATAGTTATGACGTACAACGAAATGCGGTGGCATTTCTGATAATTTTTGTGCATTTATTTACCTTAATAAATCTCTGAGACTATTTTTATTAAGAAGGCGTGTGTCATTCCTGATTCTCTGTTTACAGTAATACTATTGGGATATTTATTGCAAGTCTGACAAGAACTCACGTTACTGTTACAGTGACGTAAGTTTCAATATATATTGTAATAATTCATAAATTATATTTATATGATTTATGGAATATTACGTCCTGTACCATGCTGAAGTTATGATCGGCGTAGTTGTTACATCGGCAATTACTCCTAAATGCGTTTTGGTACACCGATTAAACACTTCGATGGTAGGATCGCTCACAAAGTCCTCAATTTTTAACTCCATGATTAAACCAAATTACCTCACCAGCCTCAACCCAGATAAATGACCTAGACACTTCAATTTACGGTTCCACCAAACAAAAAACACACCTTCAGATAACCTCCCTACTTTACCACACTAACATTCAAAATTTTGCACGAGCCCCCAATTATGTTACGGCCCCTTTAACCTTGGCTCGCTCGCACAAGGGACCACAACATAATAAAGGAAGTCAGGTTTTTTCACACTTTGGTGGAAGTTTATTTTACCATACAGCATATAACAGCAAGTGTGTAATCTTTTATGCACCAGGAAATACTGTGTTGAATAATACTAGGAAGACTCATGACTTGCAACAAAAACCTAACTAAAATCCTAACAAAGTAAAGTGATGGGCTGGCCAAACTCAAAAAGTGGGGAGTCTGGTGAGCCAAACACTATGTGCTCGTCGTCTCACCAGACTCCCATAAACTACCAATCGAAACTGAAGGAAAGAACATACAAAAGTCAGGGGAACAAAATAACTGTTGTGCTCTGCTGGGGTACTGGGGGAGATAATGAGAGCTGGCCACAGCTCATTTTATATCCTGGACCCTAATTCCTCATGAAGAACAGCTGGGACAGGGGCGGAGCAGCCAGCTCAATCACAGATGAGTGACAGCCACAGACCACAGCAGCAATACAGAGTAGACACTCAAAAACAAAGAACCAATATAGCTGAAAGCAGCGAGAGAGAGAGAGAGAGAGAGAGAGAGAGAGAGAGAGAGAGAGAGAGAGAGAGAGAGAGAGAGAGAGAGAGAGAGAGAGAGAGAGAGAGAGAGAGAGAGAGAGACAATGACATGGAAACTGAATAGATGAGAGAGAGAGAGAGAGAGAGAGAGAGAGAGAGAGAGAGAGACATGGAAACGAAATAGATTGAGAGAGAGAGAGAGCGCGAGAGAGCCATGGAAACGGAATAGATTGAAGAGAGAGAGAGAGAGAGAGACATGGAAACGGAATAGATTGAAGAGAGAGAGACATGTAAACGGAATAGATTGAAGAGAGAGAGATGGAAACCGAATGGATTGATTGGACATCTCAACATATTGCCATTAACAGGAATCGAACTCTCAATCTTCGGACTGACAGGCTGCAACACTACCTATAGTGCTATAGCTTTGTTCAGGCTGATGTTGTCTGTTGAAGATCATAAACTCTTGCCTTCTGTCATGAACCAAGCCCTTGTTTCACTAACACTAAGATCACTCGTTCATAAGCCATTTACTAATGGAGAAATTGTCTCCTCAGGAACACGTTGCTATCTGAAAAGTTTTGACATTGTAGATCGGCTATTTTCAGAATGAACGAAGTATGTCATACATTGAAACTAACTCATTAATTAATTGTACATGCATTAATTGACACAATCATGTTGTGTGCAATGCAACTTTATTGAAGTCTGCATCAAGTGAGGCTTGAACTGGTGACCTTGAGGTTGTGAGGCACACGCTTAAGCGAGAAGCCATTGGACCAACAGACAAGGACCTGTGAAAAATGAGATCACACCGATGATACAGTTTCACGCAAATAGCCGAAAAATCCTGGGTTTAAGTGTTTTTCAAACTGCTCAAAATTGCAGACAATCTAAGGGCGGAGCTTACTGGTCAACGTGATAGATGTGTTCCTCATGAGTCAAGGCACATGTGTAAGCAGGTTTAATGGCTGTCGGCCAAACGAGGCATGACTTTTGCCTGTTTAAAGTTTGCATTTTCAAAAAATTGCTATAGCACCCCCGTTTGACCAATTGGAGTAAGATTGGTTTCAGTGATATTTGGAATGACCCTCTACAGTACTGCAAATTTTCAAACAAATGTGAGTCTGCATGTATGTGTTAGGGGCAGATGAATAATTGTCATAAAACTGCAATATTCATTGGCTCATTAAAGCTTCATTTTTTCACTTACAAAAAATCCGCCCCCAACGTTTTGTCGGCATAGGTCCACAGTTCATGTGTAAAACGTTTTGTGCAGATTACTCAAAAATCCCAGGAGATAGGTTTGAACATTTCATATAATTCAAAATGGTGGGAGATCTAAAGGTCAGAGGTCAAAAGTCAGTGTGAAAGTTGTTCATCATGAGTAGACGCATGTGTGTATCGAAGTTTCATGCTGTAGGTCAAACAGGGCATGAGTTGTACCTGTTCAATGTTGGCATTTTCAATTGAGTGCTATAGCGCCACCTTTTGACGAAAGATTGTGAGAATTATGATAGTTTTTCATGACCATCTACCATATGGCCGAGTTTCGTAAAAAGCGTATGCACGGTTCAGCCAGAACTGTGAAAAGTGGCAGAAGAAGAAGAAGAAGAAGAAACAGAATACTGCCAATATCAAAACGGAGCCAAGCTGCAGCCTGGCCACGTAATTACTGACCCAATAGTAATATGAGCTAAACTGAGGTGTTTTAATTGTGCAAGCACATAACAGTGGTGTAAAGTAACTAAGTACATGCACTCAAATACTGTACTTAAGTACAATGTTGAGGTATTTTTTACTTTACAGGAGTATTTCCAATGTTCAATACTTTTACTTCTACTCCACTACATCTCAGATGCAAATTGTACTTTTATTCCACTACAATTATTTGAAAACTTTAGTTACTAGTTACTTTGTAGATTTAGATTATTATTACAAAACATACATTACCCACTTCAGCCCTATATACATTTCGGCCATTTGAAAATAACTGATATAACTGATCTACAAGCTCACAATGCGGTGAGCTCTCTACTTTTGGTACTTTAAGTATATTTTGATACAAATACTTTTGCACTTTTACTCAAGTAAATTTTGAATTCTGGACTTTTACTTATAAAGGAGTATTTCTACATTGCAGTATCGATACTTTGACTTAAGTAAAGCATGTGAGTTATGTGTGTGTGCCCCGTCATATGACATGATGTTGTTATCAGTAATAGACATGAGGCAGAAACATTGTTTGTCTCAGCTCTCTGCAGAAATGTGGAAAGAGAAAGAGAAAGAAAGAAACATGAGAACAGATCAGATATCGAGTGAAATGTATATGTTACAGGTAAATTGGCATTCCAGGTAAATTGGAAAAGGGGCGCTTGTTTTCAATTCTGTAGAACCAACGCTAGAGGGCAATGAATGCACACTGAATCCACACTGAATCCACACGCATGCACATGGGTGTGTGCGTGTGTGCATGCGCACACATGCACACGCACACGTGTGTCGTCGTCGTCGTGGACACTGGATAGTAACCATAGACTGTGACCATGAAAAGATCTATTCTCCCCCTATCGGTTCACAACTCGGACGGCACTGATTCGACTGAGCAGAGCATCGGCCGGTCGACGCGGGCACTCGCGCCTGGAGGCGCTCGGGCGCGTCTCCACGGCCTCAAGCTCTGCTGAGTCGGCGCGCCTCCGTCATGGACAATAACTATTATCACGTGTGCGTGTGAACGCGTGTTCAGCGTCCCTGGTTGCTATGTGGGGGGAACAACAAAAGCCAGGTCGGCCTCGCATCAAAGCCCCACCTCGCGCCTCCTCCTCCTCCTCGCGCCGCCTCGTATCAAAGCCCCGCTTCACGCCTCCTCCTCCTCCTCGCGCCGCCTCGTATCAAAGCCCCACCTCGCGCCTCCTCCTCCTCCTCGCGCCGCCTCGTATCAAAGCCCCGCCTCGCGCCTCCTCCTCCTCCTCGCGAGCCTCGAGTAAAAAACCCTGTCTCGAAAAGCCCCGCATCGCAGCCCCGCCCCGTGCCTAAAAACAAGCGCTCCCCTTCCAATTTACCTGGAATACCAATTTACCTGTGACATATACATACAATGCCATGGTCAGGTGTCCCTCTGACCAGCAATGTTTCTACTTTTATTGACCATTTACTTAAACCGTGGGTGACTTCTCTTTTTTCTTATACTAGAGACTCTATCGATTTTATCAATACGTTGAAATCTATCAGTATACCCCCTGCTTGTTTATTGGTCACGCTTGACGTTGCCAGCCTCTATACTAACATTCCACACAGTGTTGGTATAGAGGCAGTTAATAATTTTTTGGGCCAAAGGGATCCCTCAGAAGTTTGGGTGAGTTATCAATAAAAAGCTGTTCTTGCATTGTGTAAATAAGAGAATCTAACCCAATGAAAGTATTCCTATAGATGTTTGGGTGAGTCATCAATAAAAAGCTGTTCTTGCATTGTGTAAATAAGAGAATCTAACCCAATGAAAGTATTCCTATAGATGTTTGGGTGAGTCATCAATAAAAAGCTGTTCTTGCATTGTGTAAATAAAAGGGATCCCTCAGATAAACCCAGTACCATTTGTGTGAGTGAACTCACTGAATTAGTGCTCACTTCTAACTACTTCAAATTCATGAATGACTATTACCTTCAAACTAAAGGCACGGCTGTGGGCAGCACCATGGCTCCCAATTATGCCAATCTGTATATGGGTTTATTTGAGATGTCCTTTGTGCTCAATGCTCAATGAGACCAACCCTTTCTTTTCTAATATTATTTCTTATCAACGCTATATAGATGACATTTTTATTATTTGGAATGATACGGTTGAAAACCTGAATTTGTTTCACCATTATCTCAACTCCTGTAATGATCATCTTAACTTCACACTTGAATTCAGTGATTCTCGTATCAGTTTTCTTGATGTTTTGGTACTTAAAGATGGGGTTACTCTGCAGACAGATTTATTCCGTAAACCCACAGATAGGAACACTTTACTTCGTGGGGACAGATTTCACCCTAGACATCTTGTCAAGAGCCATCCATTCAGTTCCATAGGGCCAGAAGGGTGTGTAGCTCTGATGAGCATTACCAAAAACAAGCAGATGCCCTCACCAACAGGTTTTTCATACGGGGGTATAAACCTGAGTGTATTGACACAGCTACTCTTCGTTTTAAGTCTGTTACACAGGAGGAGTGTCTGATTCCCACTATACGTACTCAACAAAAAAGCAATTCTCCCTTTTGTATCACCAGATATTCCCCCATGGGTTTTGATTTCCGTAACATTTTGCACAAACATTGGTATATCATTAACACGTACACACAATGACACGGTCTGCCAGATAGTTGCCACGTAGAAATCATGTTCCACCACAAAGGCTGTCTTCTTCGCATGGAGGATATGTTGTTTGATGACCCTGGCAGCTAGAAGCGGCTTGCTATCTCCTCATGCATTAAAGGAGGTATGAGCTCAGTTCTGGGCTCTCCCTAGGCTGGCAGAGGGAGAATAGCGCCCAGGATTACATAGGCAATTGGCACTGGTTGAAAAAATGGGTTACAAAATCGTGGGATAAAAATGAAAAATAGAATAGTGATTCTCAAACATTTTCATGTAAAAGACCCAATTTGCTATGTATTATACAGCGGATCCCCATTGGAAACACATTTGTTCCATGGGGACAACCAAGAGGACAAAATATTGTTAGATTGTGTTAACAGAGGGAACCAAATAGCTCTCTAAGGGTCCATTTGGTTCCATCTGTACACTCTCAGAGTTATGGTGGTCCACGGTCAATACAGGGGTTCTCAAAGTGGGGTCCGGGACCCCCCAGGGCCCCATATACACAGCCATTAAAAAAAAAAAGTTTTGACAATGTTGGAATATTTTTGACATTTTTTGTGTCTGGGGTCCTAGGCACAAAATATTTTCAGATTCAGAACCACCGGGCTACAGTGATTAACTTGATACAAACTAGTAGCCTTGGATCAAGACTATCAGAGATGTATTTTAACGAGTCTGACTTTTACTTTCGTATATGCAAATGTCTAAATCGATAAAATACATATGATAGTCTTGATCCAAGGCTAGAAAGGCTAAATTCTGCCTTGTGGTGGCGCTATAATAGGGCAATGTTAAAAGGGTGCCATTTGTTCCGTAGCGCGAATGCGCTAGCAAAGTTTCACCGCAATCGGACGCTGCGTTCATGATTTGTGGCATTTTGTTCAAAACGGGCCACTCCTGCAAACTTTAGATGTCAATCTTACGCAATCAGGATGGAATACGAAAAAATCAAACAGATCCGTCTTGATCAAATGATTACAGAGATTATGTGTACCGATTTGTGTGAAATTTGGATAAAATATGAAGGCTTAATATCAAAAAAATGGTTTTACATAAGTCGGCCTCCTCGAATATTCGCATCAACAAAGGAAAAGCTCAGTACCATCTGTAATGCTGCTGCTTCTCTCTCTCTCCTCTTTTGACAGACAGTTAACTCTTGCAGGAGGTGCGCTGATTTAATACTGGTGCCAATCAGCCCACTGATGAGTGGGCGGAGCTTTAATACCGGTGCCAATCAGCCCCCTGATGAGTGGGCGGAGGATGGGCCATGGGCAGCATGGGAACCGCATGCAGGATGCATGGTCATTGCAGCTTACCAGGGAGGAAGTGAACAGTTATTGAATGAAGCAGCTGAAAAGGGCAATGGCGCTGCCCTGGAGAAAGGCCAAGAATAAAGGTGAATAAAGGTGTCGATATATTATCCATACATTTCCCAGTCTTATGACATGATGTTGTTATCAGTAATAGATTAGACATGTTGAGGCAGAAGTATTGTTTGTCTCTCTCTTTATTCTCACATCACATCACAAGTGGGTGAAATTTCTTTGTCACTAACTCCATCAGCTCACTGCAGTTTCAAGAAAGGTGGAAAGAGATAAAGAGAGAAACATGAAAACAGATCACATATCAGTGAGATGTGTATACATTATGCAATGCCATGGCATGGTCACGTCCCTCTGACCATATGGCCGTACAAGTGCGCGGCGTGGGCTGTACGCCTACTTTTTATTTTCTCCTCAAAGTGTTGCACTTCAGAGCGAAGATGCATTGGTTCAGAGCAACGCTACTTATATAGCATTTGTGCAGTAAATATAAATTATTTACCTATTCTGCCCACTTCTATTTCTCTTTCTAGAGCCACTACACCATCACTTAATATTGTTTATGATTTGCTACCATTTCAATTAATGTTCCGATTTCAGTCTGTTAATATGAACTTAATTTTAATCATAGAAGTTTTCAGACCACTTAGGGCAGGGATCTTCAACAGGGGGTCTGGGACCCCTAAGGGGTCCTAAGAGTTACTACAGGGCGTCCACCAAATCTTTGTGTGATGGGGAACTTTAGCCGAAAATAGCAAGCTCACAACTTGTGAGCTTGTAGATCAGCTATTTTCGGAGAGGGAAAAGGGGCAGACCAAGTACAGAGCCAACGGTGAAGTTGACTAAATATTGAGGGTTTAAAAGGCTAACTATCTGAAACATTAGCATGAAATCTATGAAAAAGTTTAATCTGCAACACAATTTTATACAATATATAGAGGGGGTCCATGCTTCATCTCTCTCTCAGCTAAGGGGTCCTTGGCCTGAAAAACGTTGAAGACCCCTGACTGTAGGGGTTAAAATGGTAGAAGATGCGACCAAAAACGTGTTCTTTCAAACATCCAACCATAAGCCTCCATACAGGGAAACAGTGTGTATGCGTTCATGAACAGGCTGCACAAAGTTAGATCCATATTTGATTCCCTTGCTAGTGCTGCTGCCTAGTGGAGATTCAGACAAGTTGTACATTTATCCTCTTGATCACTTACACTGGAAGTACATTTTACCAACTGTGACCAAACCAAACGTCCTGGTTTGATTGGACTTATAAATCTTCAATAGTTGCTCCATTAATTAGAAACAATGACTTACATTGCACTGTGAAACAGGTGTCAAAGTCACTCTTTTAGCACACAAAATAATATAAGTAAAGCGGATTCTGCCAATGTATAACATGGGGTTTATTTAACTCATGTTGGTGTGGCATGTTTCGTAGTAGTCTGTGCATACAGTAACTATTGTAATTGATACCTTCTCTGTCATATATTTATGATCTTTTCAAACAAGTCTGAGGAGAAAAGCATCCCTGAATCCTGAAGCTTAAAATGGCATCAAGCCGGTCAGCTGAAAACAGCAGTGGTTCCAAGCACAGTCTGCTTGATTGGGGCTGTAGTCAGACCTCAGGTCAGAGGCCAGATTCAAGAAGTAAATCAGCACTTGGCCATCGCCCATACAAGAGTCAATTTGGAGCCAATCAGCATACAGAGTAGGAGAAGGGATGCAGGGTGGTACCTTATTGGTAGTCTGTTGTTTCAAAGTGTTGTCAGTAGGGGTCAGTAGTAGACTACCTACTCCCTTGTCTCCTCCTGGTCTGAGATTATTTTCTGTCTGTCTGTCTGTCTGTCTGTCTGTCTGTCTGTCTGTCTGTCTGTCTGTCTGTCTGTCTGTCTGTCTGTCTGTCATTTTAGTCTCCCTTCTCCCTCTCAGCATAGTATAAGTGCTGGGGGGTGAGGTTGAGGAGTCTGAAGAGGTGAGTTTTAAGACTACCACGGAAAATGGCAAGTGAGCAGTGGTGGAAAGTAACTAGGTTCTGTACTTGAGTACAATTGTGATTAACTTAATTATTTCAGTTTGTTGATATACTTTAATCATAATACTTCTACTCCACTACATCTCAAAGGCAAATATTGTACTTTTTACTTCACTACAATTATTTGGCAGCTTTAGTTACATCACCAAACCTAGTACTGTTATTTTTTTTAAATAAAAATGTAAACTTCCTATAGATTTTGCTATTTATATTAAGAAGAAAACCCAGACTGGATCCGCGGATCCGGATCTTCAAATAGTAAAATCAATAGGAAGTTGAAAGTATTATAAAAGAAAAATAAACTGTACTGTGATGTTTTATATTGTTTGAATCAGCTTTGTTTGTGTTCGTTTACGTGCTAAAAGAGTGATTTTGAGAGCTGTTTTACCATACAATGTAAGTCCATGAGGATTATATTTTGAATTATCAATTTCTAATCAATGGAGCAATTATTTTTGATTTCTTGTCTACCTTTGGAGTTACACAAGTAAGACGCGCGAACGCGGGAAGCGAACGCAGCCCTATTTTTTTTGTTTGTCTTTTTAAAATTGTTATGTTGTGTATTTACGGACTTGTAATCCGTGTTATTTCACCGTGATGGGGAGAGCGTAGAGAGAAAGTCACGTGACTGCCTCCGCCTCGTATTGAAGTTAATGGGGGGGGATATGGTTCTCCTATGCACGGAGTTTCGGAGTTCCTAGTCATCTATGCACGGAATTGCCGTTTGTCCATCCGTGCTATTTCACTGTGTTTGGGGGGCGATCGGGTTGGTTTCATAGTAAGCTCCACTCTGAGATCTGTCAGCAGCCAATGAGAGCGTGAGTCACATGGGGGCGCGGCTGCACACAGGCAGTGCACACAGAGCCACACACAGACAGAGCCACACACAACCCGAGCACGGTTTCATAGTAAGCTCTACTTGGGGCTCCTTCCGCGCTCGCATTCATGGCAAGGTAACTACAAGACCCAAACCTCTACCAAAGTGGTCTTGCTCTTTAAGCCTGCTATTTTTTACAATTTCTTTGTTAAATTCATGGGGGGGGGGGGGGCATAGTTTGGGAACCACTCGTCTATGGAACTCGGAGCGTTGGCCAGGGTGTTGTAGGGAAGGGAGGGACAAACGTCCTGTGTTGGCTGATGGAAGTGTGGAAGTCTCTCTCTCTCTCTCTGTGTGTGTGTGTGTGTGTGTGTGTGTGTGTGTGTGTGTGTGTGTGTGTGTGTGTGTGTGTGTGTGTGTGTGTGTGTGTGTGTGTGTGTGTGTGTGTGTGTGTGTGTGTGTGTGTGTGTGTGTGTGTGTCACTTGTCTCCATTAGTACCATAATAGAGACAGCTAGGTCAGGATTGAGCAGAGTCATTTTGTAGTGACATTGCTCTTGACTATAATGGTGTGTGTGAGTGTGTTGGCTGTGACTTATTTGGTCCATATATCTGCCAGGGAACAAATTGACTCAACCGTCAATCACAGTGACCGTTTTGAGTGTTTGTTTGTCATCCTGTTTGTGCGTGTCAGCAACGTGTGTGTGAAGAGAAGACTCATCTTTTGCTCACACCAGGGAACCTCGCTTATGTCAGATAGAATTGGATCCATTCCCAACTATCGTGTGTGTGTGTGTGTGTGTGTGTGTGTGTGTGTGTGTGTGTGTGTGTGTGTGTGTGTGTGTGTGTGTGTGTGTGTGTGTGTGTGTGTGTGTGTGTGTGTGTGTGTGTGTGTGTGTGTGTGTGTGTGTGTGTGGAGACAAGGGAGTAGGTAGTCTACTACTGACCCCTACTGACAACACTGTGAAACAACAGCCTGGCAGCACCAATAAGGCACCACCCTGCATCCCTTATCCTACTCTGTATGCTGATTGGCTCCAAATTGACTCTTGTATGGGTAATGGCCAAGTGACTGTGTGTGTGTGCGCGTGTGCGTGACAGAGACTGTGTGTGCGCGTGCGCGTGCGTGAGAGAGTTAGTGTGTGTGTGTGTGTGTGTGTGTGTGTGTGTGTGTGTGTGTGTGTGAGAGAGAGAGACACACACACACACACACACAGTGTTTGTGTGTGCTTGTGAGAGATAATGTTTATACTCTATACTACTCTCTGTTCACTGTCACAGTGAATACTCTCTGTTCACTGTCACAGTGCTGAAGGATGTTTAAAAAGTAAACACACTGTTGCATATACTTAATGTAATGAAAATCCCTAACCGTCCTAACCTTGTCTATTTCAATCTACCTGACTCCTCCTGTCATATTTATTTCCGTACAGACGTTCATTTTCACGGACACAGACGACCCGGGCGTCTCATCCAGAGGTAGGCCAGCCATCCTGTTTGATGCTCATTGGTCAGAGTCTCACATTATGTATATGGTCATTTTAAAACTACCAGACACAGCTTCTCAATTTACAATTGAAGAATTTAACAGACAGCTCTGATGACAGCTCTGATTTATAAAGTGCAAGATTGGAGTATTTCTACTTTGTTGCACGCCTGTATCACGCAGATCAGTACGACAAAGTATAAATTACTCATAAGCAGCAGCATGAATCCTAGTCTAGCAACAACAGGGTAAATAAGAAAACAAGTATATGCTGCAAAGTAACTAAGATAGCAGGTAAACAATAGTATCTGTCTAAATCCCATCTGTGTGTCTGTCTGTCTGTCTGTTTGTCTCTGTCTGCTTATTTGAGTTATTATATTATACAGAACCTAATGTGACATTTGTGTGTGAGTGTGCGTCCATGTGTGTGCAGGAGAAGGCGTGAGTGAGTGCTATTCAGTATTCACTGTGTTATAATCATAGACAGTAAAAAGTATGGGCAAAGTTACGCCCATAGACTCTACAGATCGTAAATGAAGCCTGTTTTTCAACGATTTCAAATCCGCCATCTTTCTGTATATCCTATGCACTCGGAAATGAATGCTATTGGTTGGGACCAGAGCGGGGGTGGCGAATGAATGCTATTGGTTGTGTAACTTGTCAATCAAATCATCACAAGGTAGCCACGCCCCTCCTACAGCATACCCTACTTTATCATCAATTTTAAAATAAATGGGACCATAATTTACCAAAACGCATATCATGGTGATTGAAAGAAGACTTTAAACTAGCGACTGGAAGGATATAGTATTTATGACAATGTTTATTAAGGTGATAAAATCAAGTGTAAAGTACGGCAAAAACCTATCCGCTTGAATGGAGCCTATTTACTTCTGACGCCTCAATTTACAACTCGGAAGGCCCCTTGGTTATAATGTATTTATATAATTAAGATTGAGTTTATGAAAGTTTCCTCTCAGTATGTTTCTGTAATAGTCTCTCTCTCTCTCTCTCTCTCTCTCTCTCTCTCTCTCTAGGTTATAACATGGTTGTGATAGGCTGTCAGTCAGACCACAGCCAGCAGGCTCTGTCCTGTAAGATGTCAGCTGAGTATGACCACTTCATGGCCTCTGACAAGAGGTGAGACCAACCAGCTGTTCTGTACCTCCAAAACCTCAGTAGCCTATCACAAACAATGTGTGGGTGTTTCATTCTGGTTATTTAGTTTAAGATATCTGTGAGATATTGCAGCTTTATTTGAGTGTATGTGTCGACTTGTATTGGTTTGTGAGTTTGGACAAAGGGAGGTGGACCTGATGGCTGCTCAGATGGTCAGGGGTTAAGTGTCTTGCTCAGGAACAATTCGACACGTATACTGAGTGGGACGGGGAGCCAACCGCTGACCTTCTTATTACCAGCTAGCCTCTCTTCCAGTACCCACCAAGCTACGGTCGCCTGTTAAGTCCAGTTGATGTGTGTTTAAACCATTGACTGTAAAATAAAAAATGTTTTAAACGCATGGTATGTTCTGTAGCAAGCAGAGCCACAAGAATGTGTCCATTAGGGTTTTATGTGAGAGTAGCGTGCAGCACTAATGCTGGGTAATGTACTGTACTATTGATTTCCATTTAAAATGTTGCTGTATGCTTTGATTGGGGCAAATGACAGACTCTATAAAGTGCAAGCACTGGATTTGGAAGTAAGCCTAATGTTGTATATAGCCCAGTCATTAAGGTGGTAGGCGGGGAGAGAAAGCATCATTTTAGTTGGCACCCACTCTATCTTTGTTGGTTGGACTACAGCACTTGTAGGAAGTGATTGTCTTTGATTTAGAACCAATCCGTATATATACACTGTTGCTTAGTCATGGGACAGCAGAAGAAAGGATGCCTTTTAATAATTAGCAAATGTATCATTTGGAGTTTAAGTGAGTTGCAAGCACAGCTGTCTGGATTGAGGCCCTCTATCATCCAAACCAGCTCTCTTTAGTGAGCTTCACACATAGTCATGTCACATCTCTAGTTTGATACAGATAGTTGTATTAAATGTCTAGTTTGATAGGGATAGTCATATTTTAAATTCTGCAAATGTTTTCAGATACTTATCTTAGTGTGCTGTTTAAGTTTAAAACAACACATTAGATTCAGAATAGAGTAACGGCCTAACAGAGGAACATTAAGCTGTGGGAATCACACAGGTGAATGAAATCATGACTCACGATTATTTATAAAGGCTTGCTGATGTAATCACGCATGACGTTTTTGTTCGACAGGAAGTAATTAAGACTGGACTTTTAGGGACCCCCCCCCCCACACACACACACACACGGACGGACGGACGGACAGACAGACAGACAGACAGACGGACAGGCTGGCTATCTTTTAATTTTTATCTCCATTGTAACCACGGATCTACTCTAGGTGTGTGAAAAACATATTTGTTGTGTCATGTCATTAACAACATAATGAATAAGTCATGGACCTTTGAATAATGTCAAGTATACACAAAAATAGTTAAATTAGCACAGGATTTTACTGTGTACAGTGAGTCGTAAACATGCCAGTGTGGTCCTTTAACTGTAATCCTATTACCCTAATATCCTACTATCCAACTATCCTAATACTTCTATGAAATGAAGAAACCTCTGTCCTGTCTGTCCTTCTGTCCTCATCCCTTTTTCTCCTCAGTGGGTTGACTAATAGATCTGAAATTGGCACATTGACATAATCTAAAGCAAAGTTGATTCGTAACCTTTCCCAAATTTAAGTTGTATTTTTGTCATAGGCTATGGGATCTGTAGTTGGTCTGCACATAGTTTGGGTGTGCGAGTCCTCGGTTATGGTATTAGTCCGGCGTTTTCGGGCAAAAATTGTGCACTTTACGATAAAAGCATGAAATTTGGCACACAATTAGGGCATGCCATAAGGAACATTTTTAGCTATAGGGCCATCGCAGATTTGTCCTGTGGTAACCATGGCAGCCATTTTTTTAAATGGCCGCCACCTGCTGTCATTTTACCAATAACTCAGGATCCTAGGATCTTGATTCTGGTGACTATTACTAAATTTTCAAGGATGAGGAATACAGTGGTACTATTTCGTCAGTGTCCGGGACTAACCAGCTAACTCCATTTTCAGCTTTTTTTTTCATAAATCAACGCTATTGAACACGCTATTGAACACCCTTTACGTCTGTGTAAAAAATCAAAACATTTGAACCAATGAAAAGTATTAAAAAGCGCCTCTGACGAAAACTCCCAACTCCATTGGATCCTCAAACTGTCCGTCAAAAACAAACAACTCCCCCCTCTCCTCTCCAGCGCTGCCTTTTATCAGCATGAGTAGAGCGCACTGCGCAGTGAACGAGGAGGAGGATCACGTTACAAACTCCCCGTAGTCTGTTAAAACTATGCAGTGTACCTGTTTATCAAACTTAGCACTGACACTAATGTTATGAAAACAAGTAATTATATTTCTAAAATCTATGAAGTGTTCAATGAGGAGAGCAATGTGACAAGAAGAAAGGCATTCATAGCATTTCTGTCGCGCTGAAACCTCTCCCTCAGCAGCGAGTGGAGCTATTGTTGTTTGGACAACAACTCCATTTCAGCTTGATTTCTGCTCGTCTGAAACTACTAACTCCACTAGCGCTGGGTAAAGTGTTGATTTACCCGTGATTTGGGTAAAGTGTTTATAATATAATGACACATGCAAGTATCTGACAATATATAAAGTCACTATACCAACTTTGATGAGGCAGTATTGATTTGTTTTAAAAATATAAGGTTTTCTTCATTTCCTGAAAAACTTATATTTTGTTTTCTCGTTTCCTGAACAATGAGCGTTTTGGAGTTAGCGGTTTCAGGCTGGACAGCAGAGATTTACAACATGCTAGTAACTACCTAACTAACTACAGTACATGAGGATTCTGATACTCGCGTCATATTACACCTAGAATATGCTGTGATCCTTCACAGCATCTTCTAGGTGTAATATGACGCGAGTATGACAATACGCACAGTAGACACGGTTGTGCTGGTCCTGGCAGTAACGGCAGCCCAACGCCTCCACTTGACTGGGTTGCTTTTGGAACTGGGAAAAGTTTCCGTAACTTAGCAGCTCATGAGATGGCAAGGGCATTAGGCCCAGATCGATGCTTAGCCTTACCCATGTTCCATGCCTTTACTGGATGTGACAAAGTGTCATCTTTTGGAGGCAGAGGCAAGAAGACGGCATGGGAGACCTGGAAAACCTAGTTGACGTCACAAGTGCCTTCAGTTCCTTAGCTGCCACCCCAGACAAAATAGATGACTGGATGGAGCCTCTGGAGCGATTTGTGGTATTGCTCTATGACCGCACTAGCGGCCAGGCATCAGTGAATCAGGCACGGAAGCAGCTATTCACCCAGAAGGGCAGAACAATTGATGGACTCCCCCCAACACGAGCTGCACGGATTCAACATACAAAGAGGGCAGCCTACCAAGCTGGCCACTGCTGGGGACAGGCGATGGTTGCAGCCCCTGAACTCCGATCCCCAGGTGAATGGGGGTGGAAGAGGAAGGAGACAGGTGAATACAAATAATTTAATCCACTTCTTTACACTTGTAAACCTTTGATCTGACAATAAAGCTGATTCTAATTTTGACAGGTGGATGCCAGAAGCGAGCCTGGCCTGTCGGGAACTCCTCCGCTGTGGTTGCAAAAAGGGATGCAGTGGACAATGCAGATGTGTTAAGGCAGCACTTCAGTGTACTGCCCTTTGCTACTGTAGTGGACTGTGCAACTAACATTGTGTAGATTATCTGGCTTTATTGAATATGCCATTAGGCTATGACTCATGAATACTCCGACATTGTTGTGTAGTATAGTCCATTGAAAATAATTATGCAATACTACTACTAATAAAAGACTCTCACGTGTCACAGTTTGAAAACATGTACAGTACTACGTCATTACATATTTTGATGGGTTTACTATTATTTAATTAACTGAATGCCAGATATATGTAGTTAGGTAGTTACTAGCATGTTGTAAATAGTACCACTGTATTCCTCATCCTTGAAAATGTAGGATTAGTCACCAGAATCAAGATCCTAGGTGGTCTAGCACCTGTGTTATTGGTAAGATAACAGCAGATGGAGGCCATTTTGGAAAATGGCTGCCATGGTTATCACAGGACAAATCTGGGATGGTCCTATAGCCAAAAATGTTCCTTATGGCCTGCCCTAACTGTGTGCCAAATTTCATGCTTTTATCGTAAAGTGCACGATTCTATCAAAATATGGCGCGAAAACGCCGGACTTCATGTGTATCATCAGGGGCGGCAGTGGCTCAGGAGTTAGAGCAGCAGCTTGGGAACCCCCAGTTCGATCCAAGGCTCCCCCAGAGTTAGTTTTGATGTGTCCTTGAGCAAGACACTGAACCCCTAATTTGCTCCCGATGATGGTTTCCTCCGCCATCGGTGTATGAATGTGTGTGTGAATGGGTGAATGTAATGCGCAATCATTGTGCTATATAAATGCACCATTTCCCATTTATGTGTAGGAACTCCTGTAGCGTTGGTTCTCAAAGTGGGGTCCGAGGACCCCCAGGGATCCTTGGCGGGGTACCAGGGGTCCCCAGCTAAATAAGTTAATATAGCGTCACGATCATTTTAACCACTTTAACCATTATTGTATACTTTGGCTATTCAAAAATAGCAGATATATATAGATCTGCTATTTATGAAAAATCCATGGCACAAAATATTTTTGAGATGGGGGGGTCCGCAGCCAAATATATATCATTTTGGGGGTCCTTGACATGACAAAGTTTGGGAACCACTCCTGTAGACTGTATTAAATCCCATGTTCTCACCTGGCCACCAGGTGGCTCTGTCACGTTGATGATGATAACTATGCGAACCCTAAAGCCCTGCTCTCACTGCTCTCAGACCTTATTTTCAACTCTATGGGGCAAACAATGCAGCCTGGACCGGCCCATCACTGCCCACCAGCTTCTGGTCATCTCTCTCTCTCTCTCTCTCTCTCTCTCTCTCTCTCTCTCTCTCTCTCTCTCTTGTACCCCTCGTACCGCCTTTTAAAATGTTTCCCTAGTTCCAATCCACCCTTGCTTCCTCACTCATGTCTCCTCTTCACACGGAAAAACGAATGAATTGGGGAAACAAAACATGTAACCCCCCCTCATCAGTTGCGTCCTGAACAGTGATTGCGTGACATTCAGACCTATACTGTATTTTCAACTCACTTCCTTTCTCTTCAGCAGTTCAGTCAAGACAACTCATGAAGTGAACTAAAACAATGTCATGAATATAAAATGAGCAATACATTAATTTGATTTGGTGATGAATGGATGTGCTTTTAGGTGCTCTGAGGGAGGACACTACCAAATAGAATACCTATAAAAGCAGATGGAAAAGCCGCAATTCCTAGATGGGCAGCAGCAGTGGTGTAAAGTAACTAAGTACTTTTACTTTAAAACGGGGCGCTATATAAGGGGAATGTGTATGTGATAGGTTCAGAATAGAAGTATGCAGCTCATGCTGACCAATAGTTGGCCACCAGAAACCGCAAAGAGTTTCCTGGCTGAACTTGCTGTGCGATGCTGATTTAAGGGATGCGATGGAGGGATTATGCACACAGCACATACAGAGAATGTGTTATTTGGGTTTTGCACTCATGGGAAGCCTTTTGAAATAGAGGATCAATGAGTGATTAGTGTCTTATTGGAGTATTGATTTAGTGGTCTCTCTCGCTCTCACACACACACTAAATCACACATGCAAGCGAGCACTGTGCACATACACACACACACACACACACACACACACACACGCACGCACGCACGCACGCACACGCACACGCACACGCACGCGCAAACAAACACGCACGCATGCACACCGTACAATGTACACACACTAACAATGAGAAAGGCACACTCTAGGGAGGCTGTGGGCTGTCAGCCTGTCAACCTTAAAAGTCCATGCAGTTAGTTTTTAAAATAGACATGTAAAGACCTGGATAATCACATTTGTGTGTGTGTGTGTGTGTGTGTGTGTGTGTGTGTGTGTGTGTGTGTGTGTGTGTGTGTGTGTGTGTGTGTGCGTGTGCGTGCGTGCTAGTGCGTACGTGCACATACACCAGAGTGGTTAATGTGTGTACGGTATACACATACTGTACAGTCATGCGTGTGCCATTGTGTTCACATGTGATAGGATAGAATGAATGTTTCTATTGAGTTAAAGAGTGCCATGGTTCCGATGAGTGCTTCTGAATAGCACCCATTCCCTCTCCTGCAATTTCTCTCCATCTCCCCTGTGTCACATTCTGCACTCACTGATTGCATCCATTTACACAGAAGAATAGATCTTTATATCTGCTTCCCTTCTCTCTGTTTGCATTAGCCTTTCCCTTAGCACTTGCTTTTCTTTTTTTTTCTAACTCCCTGCATGACATCAGGGAATTTTCCTGTGTTTTACATTTTTCAGGCTTTTTTTAAGCGATGAGGGCACAAATTGAAAGAGGAGATAAGAGGGAAGGGAAGCAGTAGTGTACAAGAGATGGTTTAACTTCTTATGCCCGTTTCAGAAATAGCGGAAATGGCAGACCTACAAGTAGCCTGATTATCAGACTGAAGCCTCCTGAAGCTTGAGAAGCATTTCACTCAGTGGAGTAGGCGGGGTCTATGGTCTGGCCAGGCTAGACCTACAAGCTCAGTTTCATAAAATCCTTATATAAAGACTTTTATTAGGTCCTGGGTTCGATTCCCGCCGGGGATGCTGTAGGCACTGGGGGCGTGTTCTCTCCTCCGCGTCATCAGTGCCCATACCCTAGGTGGGGTTGGTGAAAGGGCCTTTCTGTGTGGAGTTTGCATGTTCTCCCCTTGTCCCCTAACGGGTAGGTACCCTCACAAAAAACATGCAGTAATCCTGGTCTCTATACTGCCTCCCCCTGGTCAGCCGGGGCGCCTGATGCAGGGGAAAGGAACTGGTTGGAATAACGTTTTCCTTCCACGCGTTGCGCTACGTCCAACCGGGGAAACTCCCCCCTGTCGGGTGATAAGAAGGCTTGTTAGCTCTCGTGCATTGAAGGAGGCATGGGCTCGGCTCTGGGCTCTCCCTAGGCTGGCAGAGGGAGTGTAGGATTACCCAGGATTACTTAGACAAATGGTACTGGGTGAAAAAAAATTGGGTTGCAAAATAGTTTTATGTCTGGAATCCAACCAGCTATGTGATGAATAATGACCATAAGTGAACAAGTCAGTAAGTAACCATGATTCGGGTAACAAAAAAAAAAAGTTAAGGTACAAGACTGTGTACATTATTTTAAGAGTGAAGGAACTGCCCATCCCATAAACCATAACTCCCCAACACTTCCAACCGAACAATCATTTAGCTTAAAGGAGTAGTTCACCAAAAATACTTTTTAGTTTTTGTCGCATTCCTATGCAAATAATTTGATGACCGGTGGTCTCTCTGGTAGGAGACTCAAAGGAGACTCTTTGCGTCTCCTACCGGATACATTGACATCTTTCCGGCGGTCATCAAATTATTGGCTAAGGAATGCAAAAAAATATATATATATATATCCATGAATGAAATGCTTCATGGGGTGTGTAATTGATAGAAAATAAGTAAGTAGTTGGGTGAACTACTCTTTAACCTTGGTCATTATAGTGTTTAGATAGGGTTGGTGTAAATAGAGAGACACTGAATCAAGAGATTCGCATGCACGCACGCACGCACGCACGCACGCACGCACGCACGCACGCACGCACGCACGCACGCACGCACACACACACGAGAATCGAGAGCTACACACTCACAAATGAACAGAGCAACAGACTGTACATGTTTTCACTGCCATGGACTGTGCTGTTGATCCAGAACAATCCCTTTCAGTCAAATTTAATAAGTAACACTATTATGTTATCTGTAACTACTCCTCATTTACTTAGTAAAAGACAACGTGATCGATCCGTGTCTAAGATATAATGTTAACGAGACAGAAAGCAGTGTTTAAGTGCCACCTTCTGCCTTTTGGGGCCATTTTAGAAGCTATTGATCCGACTCTTCATTTTTATGCAGCTTGTTTGAGGGGGTGTGTTTGTACGTGTGCATGAGTGTCTGCTTGCATTTGCCTGCATCTTTGAGTCGTGACTGTAGTGTGTGTCGCTGTGCCTTCTTGTCCACTTGCGAATATATGTGAGACCATTGCTGTTAGGCAGAAACCTTGTATGTCCAAAACGGTTCCTCTTTCATAATTATTTTAACACATTCATTGCCAGGTATTCATTAATAAATTAATCCGCCACTGCCAGTGGTTTTACCTTTTTTTTGATGATCCACTTACATTTGTTTGGTAGGATGTAAACAAACAATGTCTCGTTGGAAAGACGAGTCTCTCTTCTTTCCACTGGAAAAAAACATTGTAACCGCGATCGTCCGTTCTATAGTTATAAGGCAGTTGAATATAGCTCGCTTTCACCAAAAACACAATCTGGGAAAAGAAATCAGAGATAAATGTATTTTTATAAATCTGATAACATCAGTGGACGGGGTGAAAATGTTTTAGATGACGTCATTTCCGGGTGGATCCTTCTCTCGAAGTCAAGGCATCATTCATAGGTTGGCGAAGAGCGCCCTCTAGCGTAATGGCAGTCGATGTGTTGAAAAAATATGGAGATAAGAGTTTTCTGCCCGAAGACAATGATATTCTGATAGTTTGCTTACAGATGTGTGTATGGCACACAATGACAAAATGACGAACGCCTGAATTTTCCATGCACTAAAATCGAGTGTTAATGCAACTCGAAATACATAGTAAAAAAATAATGTTACAAGTAGAAGAGCATTTAATCGTGGAGTATGACTAAGTGAGGTCCTGTATTGATTTAATCGGTAAGACATGATTTCATGGATGACTTGAGACATGGATTGGTCGTGCAGCTAAATAGGAAGGTGGTTCAAATGTTGTGTGTGTGTGTGTGAGTCCCTCAGAGACTGCTTCGAGTCCACTGAATGGAGTGTACTGCAGGGTCCACATAGTGAGGACATTGAGGGCTTAACACACTGCCTGACGGGCTACATGAACTTTTGTCTGGATGTGGTTGTTCCGGTCAGGACAGTGCGCTGCTTCGCCAACAACAAGCCCTGGGTAACCAGTGAGGTGAAGGCTGTTCTGAACAGGAAAAAGAGGGCTTTTAAAAACAAGGACCAGGAGGAGATGAAGTGCGCACAGCAGGAGCTTAGGCACTGTATTAAGAAGGCTAAGGACATCTACAGGAGGAAGGTGGAGAGGAAGCTGAGGGAGAACAACATGAGGGAAGTGTGGAAAGGCATGAAGACCATCACAGGCCTCAAACAGGGGAATGGGGGTGCAGTGGAGGGGAGCAGAGAGAGGGCAAATGAATTTAACACCTTCTTTAACCGGTTTGACTCCGGGGTTGTCCCCCCTCCTGTCCCTCCCGCCCCCCATCAAGTCCCCAATTCCACACCCCCTCCTCCCCCCCTCTCCTCCCAAACTGAACATGGACTGTTCACCCCCCCTCCCCCCACCCCCCGTCTCATCACAGCAGACCAGGTCAGAGGAGAGCTGCGGAGAATCCGTCCCAGGAAAGCGGCTGGCCCCGACAAGGTGTGTCCAAGGCTACTGAAGGCCTGTGCCACTGAGCTTGGAGACCCTCTTCAGCACATCTTCAACATGAGCCTGAGGCTGGGGAAGGTTCCCACACTGTGGAAAACATCATGCATCGTTCCGGTGCCTAAGAAGGGGCGCCATGGTGAACTAAATGATTTCAGACCTGTAGCGCTGACCTCTCACCTGATGAAGACTCTGGAGAGGCTGATTCTCCACTTTATCAGACCCCAGGTGCAACATGCCCAGGATCCCCTGCAATTTGCATATCGGGAGAGGGTGGGGGTGGAGGACGCCATTCTATACCTACTTCATCGGGCCTCCACATTCCTGGACAGGGAAAGTGGTGCGGTGAGGATACTATTTTTCGATTTCTCAAGCGCCTTTAATACCATACAGCCCCCCCTATTACGTGATAAACTGACCAGCATGCATGTTGACCCACAACTTGTGTCCTGGATCATGGACTACCTCACCGACAGACCACAATATGTCAGGTTGAGGGACTGTACATCCGACACTATCATCTGCAGCACAGGAGTCCCACAGGGGACTGTGCTGGCCCCCCTTCTCTTCACCCTGTACACAGCAGAGTTCAGACACTGCTCGGAGATGTGCCACCTGCAGAAGTTCTCCGACGACACAGCCATCGTCGGGTGTATTAAGGGGGGGGAGGAGGGGGAGTACAGGAAAGTGATAGAGGATTTTGTGGGCTGGAGCCAGCTGAACAAGCTACAGCTAAACATCGCCAAGACCAAGGAGATCGTTATCGACTTCAGGAGAACCCGCCCCACCCCACAACCAGTTTCCATCGGGGGGGTGGAGGTTGAGGTGGTCGAGTCCTATAAGTTCCTGGGAGTAGAGCTTGATCATAAACTGGACTGGTCAGCAAACACGAACAGTCTCTATAAGAAGGGTCAGAGCAGGCTGTATTTCCTGAGGAGACTGGCCTCTTTTAACATCTGCAGGAAGCTCCTGCAGATGTTTTACCAGTCAGTGGTTTCCAGTGTTGTCTTCTATGCTGTGGTGTGTTGGGGAGGTAATGCCAGACAGAGAGATACAGTCAGACTGGACAGACTGATTAGGCGGGCCGGCAAGGTCATAGGGACTGGGACTGAGCTAGAGTCAGTGGTGGCTATGGCAGAGAGGAGGACCCTGGCCAAGGCAGTGTCCATTCTTGATGATGCCAGCCACCCACTGCACACAGCACTTTATGCACAGAAGAGCAATTTTAGCAATAGGCTCCGATCACTGCAGTGTAGCACGGACAGATTCAGGAACTCTTTTATCCCAAGGGCCATTAGGCTGCATAATGATGCACTGGGGGAGAGAGGAGGGAGGGGGAGGGGGTTGACCAGCTGATCTATATATATTTATTTGTTTTTAGCTGTGCTCTTTTAACTGCTTTTACCTAGGTCTTTTAACTGCTTATAACTGATAGTTTTTTATTAATGCATTCATTCATTCTCATTGGTGTAATGTTTTTTTTTTTTTTTTTTTTTTTTTAATGTTTACCATGCTTCTTTTTTTATTGGCCTCTGTATGAATGTATTGCACTGGAGCCGTTGAGCAAAACAAATTTCCTTCGGGATCAATAAAGTATATATCTATCTATCTATCTGTGTGTGTGTGTGTGTGTGTGTGTGTGTGTGTGTGTGTGTGTGTGTGTGTGTGTGTGTGTGTGTGTGTGTGTGTGTGTGTGTGTGTGTGTGTGTGTGTGTGTGTGTGTGTGTGTGTGTGGCCTTTCAGAGAGAGGTGCGTCTCTGGTTCGCTACCGGAGGAGCAGGCTTCTGTCTGAGCAGACGTCTGGCACAGAGGATGGCTCCCTGGGCTAGGTGAGAAGACAATAACATGTTCTCCTGGAACCAGCTCAAAACCTCTCTGAGAATACTTCCTTCACTGAGTGTGTGTGCGTGTGCTTGCGTGCGTGCGTGCGTACTGCTGCTCATCAGCCCCAGCAACGTAGCAGCACAGGTATCTGCTGCAGCACTGATTCCCTACCTGTGGGCCCCCAAATAATTACATAATGCATAATTTATAAGTAAGAAAAAGCACTGCAAAGCAGAATGGCTGCAGAACACTCCAGATGAAATAAAAGTCTCAAGGTGCACGGCTCGACAATGTCATGAAAGTGAGAAAACAAGCCAGCACACAATACATGTCCTTTTCACCGCGGAGAGGTTTTATTTACCTCTCCGCGGACAGAGAAACGGACGCATTTCAACCTAACAGGTCTTCCTCAGCGTTGTGTCAGGACAACAGGAAGTTAGGTATAAAGAGTGTACGATGCACTCAAGTCCAAATGAATGCAGGTGCCGACTGTCATCACCTTGAAAGCTAACAATGAGGACTCAATATTATTCATACGGGACCAGGAAAGGACATGAAATGCAATGCAATAACACATTTAAACTTACAAATACAGTTTCACTTCAGGGCCTTTAAGTGCCTTAGTAAACCTAACAAACAAGTGACTTGTGGGATTCAAAAGTACATATGACAAATACAAAAATGACAGAAATGCAGGAGTACAGAATAGTCGACACACACACACACACACACACACACACACACACACACACACACACACACACACACACACACGCGCGCGCGTGTCTGTCTGCAGGTGACATTGAGCTACAGTATGAGATGCTTGCGAACAAGTTGAACAGTATTGCAATGAAGGGGATTTTGATTTTCTCCAAAGAGGAAGACCCCTCCAGGTTAGTCCCCACCCACCCTTCCAACAAAGGGAACACTTGACACATGCAGTCGTGCACTCCAATAAAGGATCTAAGTCACTGGTTCTCAATGTCTGGCCTGCGGTCCAAATGGACCCCTTACGGGTTCTGTAACTCTGTGACGGGACTGTTACTCTGAAATGCAACCTATTGGTTCATTTGGTTCGATTTGTACACTCTCGGAGTTAAATGAACACGGAAGATTTTGCAATTTATTTTTCAAACATGACTTGGTGAAATGAATCCAGTCGTGGTTCTGGGTGACATGTTTCCTCTGTTTAATCTCTGTTGTGCATCCGTCTGATTCAAGCAAATTCTGGCTTCCACCGTTTATCAGTAGATACTCAAATCCGAGTAACTGAGTTTCCTTTTACTATGGTGACAATGTACTGATGCTGTGTGTGTGTGTTTTAATTTATGTGACTTGATTTGCAACTAAGGGGTTCTGCAAAACTTTTGTAATGTAATCATCCAAATCAGTCAGATGTAGACATATTTAAATTAGTCGGGCTCCTATCAGAGCCTTTAATATAGAGATCACGTCTGGCGAGTGCTATCTTCAGCGGAGGCAATTGGTCAAAATCAGACTTGCGCTGCACTTGCCAATCGCCATTGGCACTAATACTGCTGCTCAATTATGCAATCATCTTATTTATTTACTTACACTGAGGATTTTACTGTGGAGGCAGATGCAGATTGAATGAATTGGCCCAGGTTTAACCCTTTAAGACCTGAGGCCAGGTCTTAAATACCCTCTAAATCAATAGTTCTCACACTGTCAAGATTTTTTTTGCTGCGTTTTAACCCAGCAACCCTATGTAAACAGTAATGTAACTAATAATTGGGCCGCGCGACCCGGAAATTACCTTAATAATCCTAAAACGGGAGCAAAAAAAATGTTTTATAACCACCGGCCGTCTGGTGGCCCGTAAATGGCGCGGCCGTTCTGGAATTTTCCCGAATTTCCCAGTGGCCAGCACGTCCCTGAATCCTGGTCACTATACTGCCTCCCCCTGGTCAGCCAGGGCTCCTGATGGAGGGGAAGGGAACTGGTCGGAATAACGTGTTCCTTCCACGCGCTACGTCCAACCAGGGAATCTCCCCCCTGTCAGGTGACAAGAAGGTCAGTTGGCTCTCATGAATTGAAGGAGGCATGAGCTCGGCCCTGGCCTCCCTAGGCTGGTGGGGGGAGTGTTGTGCCCAGGATCACTTAGCAAATTGGCACCGGGTGAAAAAAAGGGTTACAAAAATCTAGGGATAAAAAAAAAAAAAAAAAAGAAAGCTTGGCCTTTCTGTGACTTCCGCTCCTGTTCAGTCATCTCTGGTGACGGCAGATCAGCTTTAGTCATTTCCAATTAAGATGTCTGCTCTTACACCTTCCTGGCACTAGACTGACGGAACTAGCCCCATGCAGGGTTGAGGAGATGACTCATAGGGAAATAAATTGGGCATCAAACTCTGTGATGATGTGGTCACGAAGAGGAGCAGCCATGTTTCATCTGATGTGCTCTTCTATGGTTTCTGCAGGAGCAGGAAGAAAGGCCAAACTTGCAGCCAATCAAAAACTGTGATCCTATGTTCTACCTGAATGTTCACAGGATTCTCAATTAGCCTGAACCGTTACAGCGACTGTGACAGACTGTGACAGACTGTGACGGGTATCTCAAATGACAGGCGAAAATTATCAGCCTGGTCAAATTATTCCAACTTGCAGTGGTGGACAGTGACAGTTAAGTACTCTTGAGTACTGTACTTAAGTACATTGTTGGAGTATCAACAGCTGATACTAAAGCAGGGGTGTCAAACTCATTTTGGTGTCCGGGCAAGATTGGTCAAATGGTGACTTGAGGTGGGCAGGAACCAGTTGCGGACGCACATGCGTGCTCACACGCATTCAGTTATACAGCATTGTTTTTCAATCTGTTGTCTTGTCTCAGAAAACAAACAATGCAATTTGTAACAATAATAATAATAATAATAATTATTATTATTATTATTATTATTATTATTACCCTTATTATTATAATAATAATTATTATAAACCATTTTAAGTAGAATAATTTGAAGTTAAACAATACCTGGTAATGTGTGTGGGTGGTTAAATAATTACATTTATAGAACAGTGGTGTAAAGTAACTAATTACATTTACTCAAGTACTGTACCTAAGTAAAGACTTTACTAGAGTATTTCTAATTTCCAGAACTTTCTACTCCACTACATCTCAGTCACTGCTATAACTACAGTATATCACTTTAAAAAATGTTTTATGAAGATTAGCTACTTTAATTATTTACATTTACAAAAATAGCAGATCTGCAAGCTCATAGTGTGGCACTCAGTGCCGCACTATGAGCTTGTATATCTGCTATTTTTGAATAGCCAAATAAATCTTAAAATGACACAAATGCTTTCCCAGATTGAATGTTAAATACGCTCTGAGTTCAATTAATACTGAGGATTTCACTGGGCAAGCTCCTGAGAAATAAAAGAAGCAGCTTTGATACATTTATACGTTTTTAACACATATATGATTAATGCTTCTACTACCTATACCTAACCACCTATTACCATTATTATATTTTCAAAAATGGCAAATTTACATGGTGTAGCCAGCATGAAATTTCATCTAAATCACTTGCTGCTCCCAGACACCTGACATCTCTTTGCTTTAACAAACTTGCCAATGTCAGGGAGCAGTTATTTTCATAACACTGCACTGCGTGTGTGTGTGTGTGTGTGTGTGTGTGTGTGTGTGTGTGTGTGTGTGTGTGTGTGTGTGTGTGTGTGTGTGTGTGTGTGTGTGTGTGAGACAGACCAGACAGAGAGAGAGAGAGAGAGAGAGAGAGAATACATGTCCGTGCTGGGCAGAGAGCGAGAGAGAGAATACATGTCCGTGCTGGGCTGACTCTGGGCTGGGTGTGAGGATCAGAGAGTATAGCCATTACTACTCGACTAGTTGAATAGACTGTTAACGAGCCAATCAGCCAGAACATTCCACAGCTGCGGAGACAATGCCTTGGCCATCAGAGGTACTCAGCCAAGTTGCAGCGAGTGGGGGAGGGGCGAGCTGCTTGGAAGCACAGCAATACAAACTGCGACTCTATGTCTGTTAGATGTAGTATCAGTTTACTATTTTTAAAAGTATTTCGAGGGCCGCTATGGACCTTTCCGCGGGCCGCAAAACGCCCGCGGGCCGCGAGTTTGACAAGCCTGTACTAAAGTAATGAAAACCTCTATATAAATGTAGTGGAATTAAAAGTATAATATTTGTCTTAGAAATGCAGAGGAGTAAAAAAGTAATACTCAAGTAAAGTACAAATATTCAAAAGATGCACTTTAAGTGCAATATTCAAGTCGTCTGGCCCCAAGCACTGGATGGGCGTTTTGCAGAAACCAAAAAGTGGAAGAGCTAATCAGCGTCTGCACTCAGGGCCCTGTGATTGACAGACGTTGATTGGCTCTTCCACTTAACGCGACTGGGATGGTTTACCAGGCTAGATTCCATATAGATTCAATACAAATCTTCAAGAAAACAGCCAGGTTCAGGTGAGAGAGTAAGGTCAAAATTATGTTACCTGAGTCCCTCACACAATACACAATATTAAATAAATTAGTATAAAGTTGTCAGCTTATTCCATTTTTTCAAGGCAATGTATGCATTAATTATACTTAGACATATGACACTGTCAAAAATAACCATCTACAAGCTCACAATACATCGTAGCATGAATTAGGCATTGATTAGGGGCTATAAGCACCCCTGAAGGCCTGATCTTAAAAACATTTTTTTTTTGCCTTTTTATTCTATGCCAATGTGTGTGTGTGTGTGTGTGTGTGTGTGTGTGTGTGTGTGTGTGTGTGTGTGTGTGTGTGTGTGTGTGTGTGTTTGTGGGTGTGCGCGTATGTGTGTGTGCGTGTGTGTTTGTGCATGCGTGTGTGCATGTGTGCGTGTGATTTGGTGGTTGTGTTGGGAGTGTTTCGGGTCCACAAATAATATTTTTTTTTAAATCTTGAAAGTGTTTGAAAAATGTTGAATAAATATCATGTTGGGGGTCCTTGGCACGAAAAAGTTTGAGAACTACTGATATAGAAGGCATTTGTAGAATCGGTCTCAGGTCTTAATGGGTTAACACTGAAAACATTTATGCTACTTGTGTGTTTGTCAAACTTCACCACCAAATGTGCGTTCAGTTATTTATTTAGTTGAGTTTTTCTTTGTTTTGTTTATTTAGCACAATGTATATAAAAAATTGTGCAAGTACAGGAAGAAGCCAATAGGTTTATTTCGAATTCTTTCCTTAATGGAAGAGATCATTAAACTATTGACCTGACGCCGTAAAAAAAGCCTTCTAAATCCTACACCGCTTTTATAAATAACCCGCAAATATTCTGAAAAACATTTTCATCCTCTGTAGCAAATAGAAACATGAAAAAAAACAAAGCTCTTGAGAGCTTAAAACATTGGCTTTTACTGGAAACTACTTTCACATTTGCTCTAATGTTCATTAAAAAAGGTCATCTATTAAAATCACTAGCCTTACAGAATGCACATTTTCAAGCAAGCCGTGAAGGTCACTATCAAATTCTCAGTGGAGATCATTTGCGTGTTTTCTATCAGGGTCCGGGCGAAGGCTGTATGTAACATTTTAAATGACCTTTACTGGTGGAAGGGTTTTGTACAGTAGACCTAATATGCTCTCTTGCAGTGAGCTCTGCTGCTCACATACTGTACACTTCACAGAGTTATAGACTTTATCATAAAACCACCATCTCTTTGGCATCTGAGCAGCTCCACTGGAGGTCTGCTTCCTTTCTTAACCACATGAACCCTAGTCTCCATTTTATGTACATGTCTTAATAGGCGATCATTTGGCAAAAATAGCTCATCATGCATCACGTTGTGTGCTTGTAGATGATTTGGGGGGAAATATAGATAGATGGATATAGACTTTTATTGATCCCTGGAGGTAATTCTGTCTAATTATTTACAGTCTAAATTTTAGACAATAAATAATATGCAGGGGTCAAAAACGCCAGTAACTGCTTCAAGGTGGCATTATAGAGGAGGATTAGCAATCAAGGTTAATCACTGATTACACACTGATTTGTCATAGCTTGATTGTTCTTCATACAGAGATGCAGCTCATATTCTGCTAATCGGCGTACAGTGTTGGTTTGCAGTCATTGAAAAAGTCATCTCTATCTTGTCTTTGTGTCACAAGATGTGGCTCTGATTGATGTCTGAACCTCAGTGTGATTCCCCTGTGCAATTCCCCTGTGAACACTGAAAACAGAGTAGGGGGTATAGGATGCATTGGGTGATATCTTAACCAGCAACATTTCAGTCTGCAGACCTTGATGTGACACTCCCCAATGCAGGCATATTTAGCACAGGATGACCTTGCCTCTTGGAACGGTCCTCTTTCAGCTTTGGCCCCATGAGAGTCATTTTTCATTCCATTTTTTCTTTTCTCTTTTCCCCTCAGTGATGAGCCCCCCTGATTCTATGCTTGCAAAATGGCTGCTGTCTATGCTTGCAAATAAACAAATACATTGGGTCTCTCCTTTTGCCTTTGTGCTGTAAGTGGAAAGTTTTACTTCTACAGAAGCTAATGTTGCTACTGGTATTTCTGACTTTATTCATTTCTCAGTGAGACTGAAGCACTTGAAAACAAGTCACAGCACTTAATGGTAATTTATTTCTCGATTTGTAGGCTATAGTTGCTGACAAAGAAAGGTTTAGGAATTATTTTTATTTTCGAAATCTGAAATCTGTGACAATGAAAGCTGTTGTTTTTTGTTTGTTTGAGAGTTAATCACTGATGTTTTGAAAACCAGATAGCCGACACGTCTGTATTGATTTTTTTTTTACTTGATTATTTTAAGTGTGTGTGTGTGTGTGCGTGCGCGTGCTTGTGCGTCTGAAGGAAACTGAATACTTTTGACATATGAAGTTAGAACCAAACTCAAACATTGTGAAACCTCCACCCTCCATCTCTCTCTGCCTTTCTTCTTCCCCTCCTCCATCCCACCAACTCCCCGGTCCCCCCCCACTCTCTTTTCTTCTTTCTATAATCCTTTCCTCTCTCCCCAACTCCATACTTCCACCACTACCACCACCACTCCTTCCTGTCTCTGAATCGAATCCCTTCCACATTTTCCTCCATCCCTCCATCTCTCCGTCTACTACTCCGAGTCCCACTGCAAACGCTGCATTACTCTGAAAGCCTTGGTGGACAATAAAATGAAGTTCTCCTTATCCGCGCGTTCCAGCATGTGTTTACAATGCCTCCCCAGACTCACAGATTAAAACAAACCAAACCCCATGGCACACCAATGAAACATGATGCGAATGTTCAGTCGACGCACAGAAATACTGTATGCTGTTTTTTTTTGCCTGCCATGGTTGAGAATGATGCAACATGGAGGAACAAGAACAGGTTCAGAGCAGGGTTACTAAAACTAACAAAATAATGAACTATAATTGGAAAAATAATTTAAAAAATAATAAGGAATAAAAATAATAACGATAACTAACTTGCAAAAGTAACTAAAACAATCTAAATAATAGAACATGTCCTTAGGTTATCTTTTTCAATATTTCATACATATGCCTAATAATGTTTCAAGCCCAGTTACAAATAGCCAATCTACAAGCTTGTGAATAACTTTTAGAATTTTGCCCCTGATTACCCCATATTACAATAAGAGCTTAGCAGTCAAACTAATAAAAAACTAAATTAAAACTAAGTCTCCAAAACCAAAAACTAAACTAATCTTCAAACCCACTTTAAAAACTAATTGAAACTGGAAACAAAAAGCCAAAACAAAATACAAATAACTAATGAAAAATGCTAAACTATAATAACCTTGGTTCAGAGGCAGATTACAAATTTCAGAATGGGAAACAGCTGGCAAAAGTCACTGTGAGAATCCACTGTCAGGCAGAAACCTCTTATCTCCATATTTTAAACTTCCGTAAATTAGATCCCCGGCCTACTACTTTTGAATTTGCATCCTGAAAAGTATACAGTTTTGGACATTTACAGTATGAGGTTTTCACCCGACAGCGACGATATTCAAAAAGCTAGAAGCCCATGAGTATTGCCTGTGAATGCCTGTGGAGGAACAACAACATCAGCAGCGGTGACCCCCATGTTGGAGAGGAGAATGATGGCGTTTGCTGAATGGTTCCTGTCTAACCTTGTGTTGGCTGGGCAAGAGAGCGGAGAAATAATGACTATAACCCCCAGCCCTATTCCCTGTGAGCACAAGGCGACCTCTGCACTGATCACTCATCCACTATATCTCAAGAGTGAAACACACCAAGGGGTCGAATGCACACGTCTCGTTTTCACTGTTGCATTGGACTGCTTCTCAAAATGTGGCCCATGGAAAATTTAAACATAGTAAAAGAAAAAATAACTCAACATTAAAATAGACCTAACTTTGGTAACGGATATATAATGGTAAAGCTGAAAGTTGCGATTGTGTCTTTTGATTGATTGATTGAATACGCTATTAACAGTTTGCAAAAAGTACAGAGGTTATACAATAATGCTAAAAGGATAACACAAAAA
>NC_137604.1:52750990-52825990 GCF_963280865.1 Gymnoscopelus braueri | reverse complement strand
CAAAGTACCTAGATATGCTATTTTTGGCTAAAGTTCTCCTTAGCTTAGAAGAGGGACGCTATAGGGTTCAAGTGGTTAATGTAAAACAAAATATCCTATGATACAAATATTTGGCAGACCCCCTGTAGTAACTCTGAGGACCCCTTAGTGGTCCTGGACCCCCTGTTGAAGATCCCTGGATTAGAGTGATCCCAGCCCAGGTTAGAAAGTCGTGGGATAAAGCAATCTGACGTTGAGATGGTTTGTGTGAAAAGGAGGGATGAGGAGTATACACTGGGAGAAGGATGCTGAAGATGAAGAAGATGCCAGGCAAGAGGAGAAGTGCCAAAGAGGAAGTTTATGGATGCAGTGAGAGAGGACATGCAGGTGGCAGGAGTCACCGAGGAAGACGCAGAAAAAACAGAACCAGATGGAAGCTGATGATCCGCTGTGGCGACCCCCTGATGGGAATTAGCCGAAAAAAGGAAGTTCCTTTATCAAATTACCATTGCTGGTTAAAATGAGAGCTTGTGTAAGCCAGGATCACACACACACACACACACACACACACACACACACACACACACACACACACACACACACACACACACACACACACACACACACACACACACACACACACACACACACAGGGAGACGGAGGGAAGAAAGGGCGAGAGAAAAGGTTGACCTTTCTCCACCGTTGTGGTTATTATGAGATAGACCAGGATGACATGACCTGTGCAATAAATTGAAGAGGAATCTGTATGACCTGTTTCAACCCTGAGATAGGTGGAACTATAGTATATGAGACTGGTGGGGGGGGGATGACAGACAGGCAGGGACAGAGAATTGCCAATAACTGTTGGTGTTGGTGGGGTTGGCCAAAGGGCCTTTCTGTGTGGAGTTTGCATGTTCTCCCCGTGTCCCCTAGGGTAGGTACCCTCACAAAAAACATGCAGTATTCCTGGTCTCTATACTGCCTCCCCCTGGTCAGCCAGGGCGCCTGATGGAGGAGAAAGGAACTGGTTGGAATTACGTGTTCCTTCCACGCGTTACGTCCTACCGGGGAAACTCCCCCTGTCAGGTGATAAGAAGCGGCCTGCTCACTCCTCATGCATTGAAGGAAGCATGAACTCAGTTCGGGGCTGTCCCCAGGCTGGCAGAGGGAGAGTAGTGCCCAGGATTACAGCTTAGGCATTGGCACTGGGTGAGAAAAATGGGTTAAAAAATCGTGGGATAAAAATAAAACTGAAAAAAAAACAAAAAAACTTGAAGGCTCATTGACTCACTTTTGGATTGTCCTGCATTTCTGCTATAGTAGGAACGAGTTGAGAGGAAGAAAGACACAATCTAACAATTTATTTTCATTTTAAAATACACATCTCATGCCTGATTAATACATAGTTGCGTGCTGGAGGCGTGCACGGAAAATAGCACGTTTTTGAGCTTGTAAATCGTCTATTGTCAGCCTTATATAGTACATGTCTTTCCACACCCTCCTCATGTGCTGGTATATGCATGGATACACACCTGGATGAGGCACAGCCAGAGCAGCACGCGGGGAGGAGAATGGAATTGACAGCAGAGAAGATGGGGAGGGGTGGGAGGGGGTGGTGGAGTGGGGTGTTGGTGAGAGCGGGGGAGCGATGACGCTTGGGTAACGGAGCGAGGTCCCCGGGACAGATGGCTGGGGGACGGGGGGTTTAGGACAGAATCCTCCGCATTACCGAGGAAAAACGACCGCCAAACACCCGTTTGCCAGCTGCGCGTGGAGAGAGACACACCTGTCACGCTGGAGGAGGCCACTAGAGGGGGGTAGGGAAACACCAGTCAGTGCTGCTCACTAATGAATTTATGACCCTGATTTAGTGGTGCGAAACACACACAAAACAGCACACTGATGTACACAATAATCACATCGTGATGCATGGGAGATTGAGGGGAAGGCGGGGCATGGGTACATGGGGCGCGCTGCATAATGAGGTGCGGAGTGGGTTCTGCTGTGCGATCCGCTGACTAAATACATCCAGAGAGGGAGGGGGAGGGGAGGGAAGCTTGGTGTGTGGGGGGTGGGGGTGGGGGTGTGGGGGGTGTATGGGGGTGGCAGCAAAGACGGAGAGTAGGAGAGCAAAGAAGATGAGAGTGACTCAGCGGAGAGAGAAAAGACCAGAGAGAACACAGCAGGAGGAAGGGACACGGCTACAGAGACCAATACAATGAGAGTCTCTCCCTGTCATTGTCTTGGTCTGACACACACAGAGAGAGAGAGAGAGAGAGAGAGAGAGAGAGAGAGAGAGAGAGAGAGAGAGAGAGAGAGAGAGAGAGAGAGAGAGAGCAAGGAAGTAAGAAAGCAAGAAAACAAGAAAACAAGAGCAGAGACATTGAGAAAGTGTAAAACCTCAACCCAGAGAGAAACAGACATACTTATAGAAGGAGACAAATCAATACAGGCATCCTGATCCAAACGATGTCTCCAGTAGCAGTCACCATCACTTAGTATAGGTCTGAATGCCACAGAGTTCAATCACGTCTCCAGATGAGATGATTCTTTCCAGCAGTATACAAGTTATCATGTCAAACTGTTGCTCTGTTTCATGACAGTGTGGTGATGGAGAGGCCAAAATGTATTTTATACAAAAAAAATGTTGTGACTGTGTGTGTGCACTCACTGTCTGTCTGTGAGTGAAAGTTGGAGCGTGTGTAGGTGTGTGCCTGCTAATGCTCATTATGTTGATGCGTGCCGTGTCCGTGTGTGTACTCTATGCTTGTGTGCAGACAATGTGCGTGGGCACGTATATATGTGCCTAGTTAGTGTCTACTCTGTTCTTGAGCATATAAACCACCTGTCACAAAAACAGCACATTATTTGTTGCTGTCGGGCAGAGGTCTCTTATCTCCATATTTTAACTTTTTCTGTGCGTTACATATTTATATTTGCGTTCTATGTAAAAGGGTTATTTTATTAGTTAGTGTTACGTTGCTTGGTAGTCCCACTGACAGTCATTCATTCAGCTCAGGCGCTGCGTGGGAGGAGACCTTCCATCAAGCTGGACCAATCATGAAGAAGGCCTCCTACCTACTTAAGAGCAGTCAGCAGCTCTGTGTGTTGGCAGTGTGTGACATGGTGTCCGTGGTGCTACATGCTGTCTGTGATGTTACACGCTGTCCATGAGTTCTGAGCTACACTTTGGATGCTGAGACTTTAGTGAACCCTCTGTGCTAATATACCCCCCTCTCTTTTGAGTTAGTGAACCCGCTAAGTGACTATATTGACTGTGTAAATCTTGAGTGATTCCAACCACGCCCCTGTTGTGGAATTTGTGTGTAACTACCAGCGCCAGCTTTGTGTAACCGAACCCTTTTGATATAGATTAGAGTAGGATGTACAAGCATGGAGCTTGAGCTTGTCGATCTGTTACTTTTGCCATGTGAGGTTTCCACCCCGATAGAGACGATATTAAGTACTTTTAGAGTTTATTGACTCAGAACTGGAGATGGTAAGGCAGTAAAGATGTTTTGGTTAAGACACCTGTCCTTGGACCCAGATGGCCAATAATCCTGCCAGAACCGTCTTTTCTGAACGCGCCCACCCCAAAAAAAAGCCCTTAAAAGTCAAGAGAACTGAATGATTCCTTTTTGTTGGAAAAAAAGAGACCCAAATAACAAACAAAGATCCAATTATGTGAACCTGCGTGCATCCCCTTGAGCCACACAGGCAGCAATAGTTAATCCAGTCAATCCGGTAACGCATCTGTGTCATTGTAAGATATCTTTGGCTATTCAAAAATAGCAGACACACAAGCTCATACCGCGCTATGAGCTTGTAGATCTGCTATTTTTTTTCTTATCATGTTTTTTTTTTACAAATCTTTGAATATATATAATATATTTTTTAAAGCGAACATTTGTAACTCAAACCTTTGCTTCTGGGGGGTCCCTGGAACAACATATTTTTTATATTTTTTTTAGGATGAGCTTGTATACTGTATCTGCTATTTTTGAATAGCCAAAGAAATCTTAAAATGATGACCCAGAGTTCCCGGTCTTAATGGGTTAAGGAATGAGTCATCGGGGCCGGATGGAGGGTTTATCCAACTCTATCAGTGTGAGATTCTGCTCCTGAGCTAGATGCCCTTTTCTCACGGCCCCTGGAGGAATGCAAAGAATGGCACAGAATCACAAATACAACCAAACACACATCATTTTCTGCAACCAAACACATGCTCATGTCTCTCTCTCTATCTCTCTCTGTCTCTCTCTTTCTATCTCTCCCTATCCCGATCTCACTCTCATCCTATTTATATTAACATGTCGTCACGCCCCTGTCACTATGACTCAGCCATAACCATATAAGGAGTTCCCAATGCAGCTACGCCCAAATGTGGAGTGTGTTATCTTCAATGAGTCGTCATGGCATCGATGGCGCTAACAACTCAGCTAGCTCCATATATGGGCACAAAAGGGAGGGGGCATGCCCATATATGGCCATATACTGACGACATCAGGGCACTCCATATATGGGCATAAAGGGACGAGGACAGAGATCTCCATATACTGGCATATCGGTCAGATCGGCGGTGAGACGTAGGTGTCCGAACCTCTAGTATACACATAAGTCTGTACGCATGCACAAACGCACGGAATACACGCACACACGCACGCACGCACGCACGCACGCACGCACACACACACACACACACACACACACACACACACACACACACACACACACACACACACACACACACACACACACACGCACACACATCATTTTTAAACTGTTATACTGTATATACAGGAGAGTTTACTTATGGATGCTCTTTTACTCCAATGTTTTTGCTTGTCCTGCATACGCTAGTACTGACACCTGAGGCCTGCCCCAAGCGTTACACTGTCCATCTACGGTAGAAGCCTCATGTACGAGGTTAACTTTAGCACTCTCCCAAAAAGCGCCTGGGTTGAGCACCATGTTGAGAATGCTAAATCACTTTCCTCACTCATATATCCAGACCAAACTGGAAAGTCATTCAGCATTGAAGCAGCCAGCCAGGCATGCACGCATGCATGCACACAATATGGGGGTGTGTGGACCATTTCAAAAATACATATGCACACACACACACACACACACACACACACACACACACACACACACACACACACACACACACACACACACACACACACACACACACACACACACACACACACACACACACACATACACACACTGCTATTTTCAAAAAGGCACAATAAGTACTTTTGTACTTTAAGTATATTTTGATACCAATGCTTTTGTACTTTTACTCAAGTAAATTTAGAATACCGTGCTTTTACTTGTAACAGAGTGGTTCGTTCTACATTGCAGTATTTATACTTTTACTCAAGTAAAACATGTGAGTACTTTTCCCACCACTGCACACACACACACACACACACACACACACACACACACACACACACACACACACACACACACACACACACACACACACACACACACACACACACACACACACACACACACACACACACACACACACACACACGTCGCACACGCCCAGCACTCTGGCATCCCTTTCTTGCTTTCACTCTTGCTCTCTCTTCCCCTCAATTCTCTCCATTGTTCTTTTACTCGTCCTCTCTCTATCTCCCTATCCCCTATCCCCTTTCCCCCCTCTCTCTCTCCCCCTCTCTCTCTCTCTCTCTCTCTCTCTCTCTCTCTCTCTCTCTCATTTTGACTGTAATCTCTCCTGACATTTTTTTCATTTTCCCGTAGACAGATTTCCCATTCCATTCTGCCGGTGTGGATGTCGGTCCTGGGCGTCGTGAGCCCGGCCGTACATTCCACAGTTCCCTCACGTTCCAGTTGCTGGGGCGACGGATACGTCTGTGGTCGTCCGTCACTGGTGGAAAGTAACTGAGTATATTCACTCAAGTGATGTGCTTATAATCACAATGTTGAGGTAGTTTTACTTTACTTGAGTATCTACATTGTTCAACACTTTATACTTCTACTCCACTAAATGTCAGAGGCAAATTATTGTACTGTACTTGTTTACTCCACTACAATTATTTGAAAACAGGTAGATGCGAGTTACTTTGTAGATTTAGATTGCTATTACAAAACATACATTAACCAATTAAGCCCTATTTTATAGTTAGTATATTCACAAATAGCTGATCTTCAAGCTCACAAAGCTTGTAAATCTGCTAATTGCAAACATTTTAGAATAATTTGAGTACTATTACTTTGTAACTGTATGTTTTGATGCCAATGCATGTGTACTTTTATTCAAGTACATTTTTGAATAGAGGCCTTTTAGATCTTTTAAAGAGTATTTGTATATTGTGCCATAAAAGAGCACCTGGACCTGGACAAGTCTTCTAGCTTGCCAAAAGAAATTACTCCTCACAGTTTTTCTGTAAATATATATTTTACTGCTCCTAGTATTGATGATTTCTTGTATAGTATTGTATATCTTCAAATGTCTTGATGAATTCAATACATTCAGTAGGACCACAATGGAAACAAGCCTTGTATCAGTTATTTATATGTAGGCCTTTGTATGTTGATTGCTTGTCCACGGATGTTTGGTATTTAGATCCTAGTTACATCATGGCACACGCTGTACTTGTTTTGTTTTAAGGACCGTACGCTGTTGGCGGTCGACTATAATTCCATGCCACCTACTCCAATCTTGCACCTCCTTGTAAGAGCATCTATGTGTGTGTGTGTGTGTGTGTGTGTGTGTGTGTGTGTGTGTGTGTGTGTGTGTGTGTGTGTGTGTGTGTGTGTGTGTGTGTGTGTGTGTGTGTGTGTGTGTGTGTGTGTGTGTGTGTGTGTGTGATATCATTTTAGCATTATTGTATAACTGTACCTCTGTACTTTTTGCAAACTGTTAATAAAATATGAGATCAATCAATCAATGAGACTTTTACTTACACAAAAAACAAACAAAAAAAAAACAAGCTGAGTACTTCTTCCACCACTGCCGTCCATCCCACGGCTGGTGCCAGTGGGAAGATGTGTTGAAGAGGCAGGCTGGGATGAGTAATGGAGTCTGGGGTCAGGCACAGCCTTGGCCACCCTGCCCGCTGTCCAGCCTGCTGGGAGGCACTTTATTAAAGACACCGGTGTGTGGGTTAAACACGACGATGTCAGCAAAGGACACACAGATGCTCTTACAAGGTGCAAGATTGGAGTAGGAGGCATGGAATTATAGTCGACTGCCAACAGCGTACAGTCCTTAAAACGAAACAAGTACAGCGTGTGCCATGACGTAACTATAGGATCTAAATAACAAACATCCGTAGGACAAGCAATCAGCATACAAAGGCCTATATCACATACAATAGCTAATAGCATACATTGTATTATGGGGACAAGTAACCAACATGCATCTGCATAAAATAACTATAGCATCCAGTGTAAAGTAACTAAGTACAAGTACTTAAGTACAATTTTGAGGTACTTTTACTTTAGTGGAGTATTTCCAATTGTCTATACTTTTACTTCTACTCCACTACATCTCAGAGGGAAATATTGTACTTTTACTCCATTACAATTATTTGAAAACTAGGGGTTACGTAGGTAACCCCAGTTTTCTTAGTTTCGTAGTAAGAAACTTATTTATGGGATATCATCGCCCTCTGGCGATGGCACAGAGCACAACACATGAGCTCCCGGAAACAATCTTCGATTGGACAGGGTTCTGTGACACAAACCGGAAACCGGTTGGGTTATAAGACCCCCAGCGTCACTAGTTTCGTCCTCTGATACCCTTCACTCTGCACGCTAGTCGAAGCGCACAGAAGGGGTTTCCGGTAAGTTTCTTACTACGAAACTAAGAAAACTGGGGTTACCTAAGTAACCCCTAGTTGTTCTTTCGTTTCTTCTTAAGAAACTTACTTATGGGACACATAGACCCCCCTGGGGAGTCCCAGGAGCAACCCTATCCAACCTGTACGCCCCAAGGTCATGCCCCCAGCAAGACCCCGACCCCCAGACGCATGACCCAAAAGGTCAAAAGGAAGGGAAACGAAACAGGAGCCCATCAGATGATCCTGACCTCTCCCTGAAAGAGAGCCAGGCTCCTGTTCCCCCCTTCTATCCCTGGGCCTGGCCCAGTCGGCCCCAGGGAAACAGAAAGGAGACCACCGGTCAGGGGAAGGAAAACCAGCAAAAGGCAGTGCCGACTTCCCCTGACCACAGTCCCACCTAACCCAGACCACGCATGACACCCCAGGTGCCATCACGGTCGAGCCAGGGCCACAGAGGCCAAAACCTCTGTCAAGGTTCCCCACCGGACGGCCAGCGGCAATAACCGTGTCCCAAAGGGACCTGTATCACCGGTCCGACCACCACCGGACTTTCACCGACCCCTCACGGGCCAGACCCACAGGTCCAAAACCCCGGGGAACTCGTGAAACACCTCATCCCCGCCTTGCCTCAGAAGATCTCTGAAAAGCGGGAGAGGCCAAGGTTCAGCGTAGAGGAGAGGAGCGATCTCCGACCTCCACACTCCCCATGCTGAAGCCACCATTAGGACCGTCCTGCCTTGGACCCTGACCCGCTCCAAAATGGACGGGATCAGTTCCAAAGGTGGGAAAGCATACAGCAGAACGTCCGGCCAGACGTGTACCAACGCGTCCACCCCTAATCGTGGATGAGTCCAAGGAAATCCCCACGAAGGTGGTTTGCTGGGATGGTATCAGAACACTCTGCTGAGTATTGACCGTAAACCCCAGGGACGTCAGGTGCGCAATGGTTAACTTCGTGTGCCGCGCCACCTCCTCCCTCGACCCCGCCGCCAGCAGCCAGTCATCTATGTACGTCGCCAGACGGAGACCCTGTCGGCGTAGCGGGGCGATAGCCGCGTCCGTGCACTTCACGAAGACCCGAGGGCTCAGTGACATGCCGAACGGGAGCACCGTGTATTCGTATATTTTGCCTTCAAAGCCAAAACGTAGGAACTTCCGGTGCGCGGGGTAGATTGGGACGTGAAAATAGGCATCTCTCAGATCTATACTCGTCCACCAATCCCCCTGACGTTTCGATCACAACAACCTGGCCGTTGTTAGCATTCGAAATTTGAAGATCGTCAAAAACCTATTTAAACCTTTTAGGTTCAGAATAGGTCTCACGCCCTCCCCTTTCTTTTTCACCAGGAGATATTCCGAATAGAAACCTAGCCGGCTCTGATTCGGGGATAATTCTCTGATAGCACCCTTGCTCAGCAGAGACACAACTTCCTCCCTTAGCGTCACAGCCGCCTGACCTGACGCTCGGGAGAAAATAACCTCGTCCATCAGGGGAGGTCTACAGGAAAATTGCAACCTATACCGTTTCGTAATGGTGCGTAGCACCCAAGGATTCGGTTTGCGGATTCGGAGGGGGTCAATGACGTCATCAGCTCCGAAGAGCGCTGCCTCGTTACCAAGGTAACCGGTGAAACTGCCGGCCCGACTGGTGTAACCAGTGGGAGGGCGTCCACGGGGGGCAGCAGCGGCAGCCTCCGTCCGTGTCTCAACGGACGTGAAGAACTCACCGCTTCGGAGGACGAGCCCGTTTCCATGGAAACCGGAGGCGTCGACACTCCTTTCGACGAGACAGCGGAACCCTCACTCGGCTGAGTTTTTACCCGGAACGAAACTCCCGTCCCTCTCGGGGAGATTTGAAGGGGTAACACCAGGGTCCGTTGGTCCATCAACTTCCGCCTCTTGACGACCGCCATTTTAGGGAGGTCAACTGGGGCGGGCCTCTTGTGCGGAGACGTTGTTGCTACACGGAACAAAACTTTCGTCCCACCAGGGGAGTTTTGACAGTGCAGCACCGGGGCTGTCTGGAAAGCGCATTTCCGCCTTTCCTCGTCCGCCATTTTAGGGCAGTTGAGGGAGGCCGCCATTTTGGCTCTCGACCGTCCTACAGATGAACTTTGCAGCCATCTGCCGGACGGAAGAAGGAACTGCAATGTCGCAGTTGGAAATGTTTTATTCACAGAAGGCCCCTGTTTCACCTTGTGAAAACAACACTCTATAGACATTTGATTCATAGCAGAAAGAGGTACTACCTGCGATTGATTCATCATGTTCATGGCACGCACAGGAGTTGTCCCTGCAGTGTTCGGAATGTCGTCCAGGGTGCAAACCGAACACTGAGGGCTCATAGCATAACTTCGAGGACAGGGCACCCCACCGGGGTGCGATCCGCCTCTAACATTAGTATGAGAAGAAATGAGCATTTGTGGTTTCGGCAACAGGTTTATTCCACACACACAAAGCACATTACACACATTTGACTGAAAGGACAGCATGGCAATTAAATTGTCTTTTTTAGCGTTTCTTATAGTCTCTGTGTTCCCGCGGAGCCGCCCGTGGCTCTGTCCGTCGGGGCAAGAAGAGCGCCAGTTCTGGTCCCCAATTGGGGAGCTGACCCCGCATAATACCGGCCAAGTGGCCGTGACGGGATCAGCCAGAGACCGTCACTTACCCCTCCCTTTGCGACCAGCCCCGAGGTCCTTTCGGGGGGGGGTTTGATCGGAGGGGGGGTTTCGGAGTCCTTGCGCTTCCTCACGTCCCCCGCGCCGAGGGAGCCGCAGGGACGTTCCCAGGAGTTGGTTCTGGCGGAGGACGACCTGGACGCTCCTCGCCTGCGTCCAGCGACGGCGGCGGCGAGGAGACCTGCGGTCGCCCCTCGCCTTTGCTGCTCCTCCGCCTGTGTCCTCCCGATCAGGTCCGTGCTGCTGTCGAAGAGGTTGTGGGCCTGGAGGGGAAGGGCGGGAAGTCCTGTAGACACATTCGCCCCCGCAGTTGTGGCCAGGTCCAACCACTGGGCCCTCTCCAAGTCCGCGGTGAGGGCCATGGCTCGACCTGTCCACATTAGGCTCTGGCAGGTGCAGAGGATGGCTATCTGCACCAGCCTGTCCAGCTCCGTTGCATCCTCCACCCACTCTCCGTGGACCGCTGTCGCAGGCATCCTTCCCACCAGGGGTTTGGCCACCAGCTCCTTCAGTCTGACGGCGGCGACCCCTGCAGCAACGACACCACGTTGAGTGCCTCCGCAGCCGAGCCCGAGGCCTTGTAGAGAGCGTTGAGGGCCGCGGTGCGCTCTCGCCTGGTGTGCTCGGCGAAGACAGGCCGATGTCCCGGGCCAACCGTCACCGAGCCTCTCCTCGCCCTTTCGATCCTGGGCAGGGTCCCACCAGGGGTTTGGCCACCAGCTCCTTCAGTCTGACGGCGGCGACCCCTGCAGCAACGACACCACGTTGAGTGCCTCCGCAGCCGAGCCCGAGGCCTTGTAGAGAGCGTTGAGGGCCGCGGTGCGCTCTCGCCTGGCGTGCTCGGCGAAGACAGGCCGATGTCCCGGGCCAACCGTCACCGAGCCTCTCCTCGCCCTTTCGCCAAAGCAGGGTCCATGGGGGGAAGGCCTACGACCCCCAGGTCCGCCCCGGAGAGGATTTTGGACGCAAAACCTAACCGCTCCGGTTCCCCCCTACCTCGCCGCCAGGAGTGGTGCAGAAAACAGGAAAAGCCATGGTTAACCAGAGGTATAAATAATGCATGTAAAAAGAAAAACTTACTTTACAAGAATTTTTTAAAGAATAGAAACAAGGATACAGAAAACAGATACAAGAAATATAAAAATAAACTAACTAATATAATAAGAACAAGTAAAAAAGATTATTTTCATAAGTTACTGGAACAACAGAAAAATAACATTCAAGGAACCTGGAAAATACTAAACAGCTTAATTAAGAAAGGTAGTGGAAAAGCTGAGTACCCTAAGTTTTTTAAAAAGGACAATAAAATAATGGAAAATCCAAGGGAAATTGCAAATGACTTCAATAAGTTTTTTGTAAATGTAGGTCCTAATCTGGCAAAGGAGATTGAGGAGCCGAGAGATAAGAACGGTTTGGATGAAAGTCTTATTAAGTTAAATTCACATTCCATCTTCATCAGTAGTGTAAATGAATACGAAATATTACAAATTGTCAACAAATTCAAAAATAAAAAGTCCATACAAATATTGACATGATGATAGTTAAAAACATAATTGAAACCATTGTAACTCCGTTTACCCATATCTGCAACCTATCATTCCAAACTGGTATTTTCCCAAATAAAATGAAAACGGCTAAAGTAATATCCATATTCAAAACCGGAGACAAACAGCAACTAACAAACTACAGACCGATCTCTCTCCTATCCCAATTTTCCAAAATCCTAGAAAAACTTTTTGTAGAAAGGCTTGATGACTTCATAGAAAAACACCACCTACTAAGCACTCACCAATATGGTTTCAGAGCCAAAAGGTTCTATTCGATGGCAGTAATAGAACTGGTGGAAAACATCTCAAAAGCAATAGACAATACAGAATACACGGTAGGGGTCTTCATAGATTTAAAAAAGGCTTTTGACACTATTGACCATGGGATATTATTTTAAAAAAATGCAGAGATATGGAATCAGGGGTATTGCCCTCTCTTGGCTTGAAAGTTACCTTAAAGACAGAAAACAATTTGTTAATTTAAATGCAGTTGACTCAGATATCTTGCAAGCTACATTTGGAGTTCCTCAGGGCTCGGTTCTGGGTCCAAAACTATTTATTCTTTACATAAATGACATATGCGAAGCCTTGCAGGATATGCGCTGTGTTCTGTTTGCAGACAACACCAGTTTGTACTCTACGGGTGCGGACCTTGGGCAGCTCCTGCATGCAGTGGAAAATGACTTAAAAATCTTAAAAAAGTGGTTTGACATAAATAAATTGTCATTAAACATCAGCAAAACTAACTTCATTATCTTTGGCAATAAAAAAATAAAATCTCCAATTCGTTTAACCATAAATGATATTGAATTAGAGCAAGTTAATCAAACCAAATTCTTGGGAATCATTATCGATAATAAACTTACCTGGAAGCCGCATATAGACATCTTAAAAAGAAAATTATCCAAAACAATAGCAATTTTTCATAAAATGAAAGGTATCATTAACAAAATATCACTCCAGACACTGTACTGCTCCTTACTAATGCCTTATTTAACTTACTGTGCGGAAGTGTGGGGAAATACTTATAAAACAATCATCCATCCCATCTTTATGCTACAAAAAAAAGCAATAAGAATAGTTAATATGTCTGATTATTATGCACCAACCAACCCACTATTCATCGAAAACCGCACACTGAAATTAGAAGATCTTGTCAAACTTAACTCCACTGCAATAATGTACAAGGCACACAATAGGTTACTTCCAAGCTGCATGCAGGAGCTGTTCAAGCCCAGAGAATGCAGATATGAGCTCAGGGGAACTGCTATCTTCGAGAAAGCAAAAGCAAGGACCAACTCCAAAGGGAGATGCATATCAGTCATAGGGGTAAATCTGTGGAACTCATTGGAAAATGATATTAAAATGTCCAACTCAATTAAAACATATAAGAAACTATATAAAGCAAATGTAATTGATAGATATGGCATCAATGTAATGAACAAGTAAAAACATGACGGTGTGTATCCATATAGTGTTTGTGCATACTTTCATATGCACATATACATATGTTTGTGGACGTGTATTTGAATGCATATATTATGTGTAAGAAGATATACTGAGATATATATTGATACAAATGTAACCTAGTAATTTGAAAGAAAATAGAAAAGTAAATTATTAAGTAAATATAAATAGTAATGATAATTCTAAATAGAGATAGAAACAACGATACTAGTGATAGAAGATATTGTTATAATTCAATTTGTAAAAGGTACAAATTGATTACGTCTGAAAAGATAATGTAAATCAAAATGTTTTATTTTTATTTTTATTCCTTTCTTTCTTTTTGTTTCATCTGTTCTGAAATGTAATATTTGAAGTTTTGTGTTAGTTCATTTTCTTTTGTTTGCGCTTACGTTTTCTTTAAGCTATTATGATAATTTATTTCAAATGGTAATAAGGTGGGCAAAATAAGCTTCGGCTTCAGCCCATACCTTTTCGGCCAAATAGTCATCATGTTGACTAAGTTGTACTGTATGTTCAAATGTTTTGTTGTGAAAAGAATTCATGTCCGAAATAAATAAACTAACTATCCGAGCACCCCTCTGGCGTCGGAGGGTCGCCCCAGGCGAGGACGGAGAAGGAGGGGGAAGAGGGAGGCACGCAGTCCTCTCCCCACTGGCCTCGGCTGGAGCTGCGTGGTCCGGCGTAGGCGACCGGAGGAGCCTCTCCCCGGACTTTCCTCCTGGCTCCGCTGGAACGTGGCGCATCCTGCAGTAGGCCTGGCCCGAGGCCTGTGCTTCCCACCGACGCCGTGTGGCCCATGGCGAGGCCAGCGCCGGTGTTAGCTGCTAGCAGAGTGAAGGAAGAGGACGAACCTAGTGACGCTGGGGGTTTTATAACCCAACCGGTTTTCGGTTTGCGTCACAGAACCCTGTCCAATCGAAGATTGTTTCCGGGAGCTCATGTGTTGTGCTCTGTGCCATCGCCAGAGGGCGATGATATCCCATAAGTAAGTTTCTTAAGAAGAAACGAAAGAACAACTTTAGTTACTCGTTACTTTGCAGATATAAATTATTACATTTTTTTATTACATTACATACATTAACCACTTTAGCCCTATTTTATGCCTAGAATATTTGAAAATAGCAGATCTACAAGCTCACAACGCGTTGCATCGCGACTCGTTGTGAGCTTGTAGATCTACTATTTTCAAACATTTTAGTGCTTTTACTTTTGGTACTTTAAGTACATTTTGATACCAATACTTCTGTACTTTTACTCAAGTAAATGTTGAATTCCGGACTTTTACTTGTAACAGAGTACTTCTACATTGCAGTATTGATACTTTTACTTAAGTAAAACATTTGAGTACTTTTTCCCACCACTGCTAGCATCTATCTAAATAGGCAACAAGAGCTGATACAAGGAATGAGTATAGTGCTGAAGAGGTGAGTTTTCAGACTGTGGTTGAAGATGGAGGAAAACTAGTTTGCCATCTTGACTGATGTACTCATAAACACACCCGAAATAGGGATGCTGCTGACGTATTATGCCTACATTCGCAGGGATGAGGGAACAGTAGCCTAAATAATTTATAATAATGCTGGCCTAAGCTGCAGTCATTCTTTGAGGAAAGTGAATGACTTTATCTGTGTTAAACACGGCTCCTGCCGGTAAACAGAGTGGAGGTAATGAGCAACATTCCAACAGCGGTCTGCTGTGGGCATGTATATTGAATAAGTGTTGTGCCACTGTAAAACCCTGCAGCATTCATTTAACCTTGAGAGTGTCCATTTAGACACTCTCAGAGTTAAATGAACGCTCAGGATTTCACTGTGTAATTCGCTCCTCGAGGGGGCATTTTTTATGACACCACTCTTAGCCGAGTTCATTTCTGCTTAGCTCTCACGTTGGGGGAGCACCCCTGGGTATGATTATGATGAATCTGTGTTGGCAGCCTAATGTTAAATGCAGGTTTGTTTATTGCAAAACAGCCACTTAACTCTTCTGTCAAATAGACCGTAATGTACCGAATTCTGTTTTTCCTTTTTGCTGTTTTTGAAAACTTGCCTGTGGGGAAGCCGGGAGACGGTCTTATTCTGAGAGCGGCTTCTGGCACAAGGATGACGTCTAAATGAGTAGCTAGGGGCATAATCGCTGGTGGCCTGTCACTGGGCTACCTATTTCAAACCTTAATTATGTTTTAGTCCTGCTATAGTGAAAGGATTCTAAGGATGGCGATGGGGGTCAGTCGCTCGGTCAAACAAGGTGACTGGACTGTCATGAATTTTCTGTGCACCTTAATTCATCCTCCCCAGCAGATGATGTCTACTAGTGATGCGCGGGTCAGGTTTTTTCCTAACCCGCCCCGCACGGGAATTCAACCTGCCCCGCAAAAATGAATATAAATCAACAACCCGTCCCGCCCCTTAACCCACAAAAAAAACACACACACACACAAGCAAGTCCATTCAATTGCTTTCCATAGAGAGAGATAGAGAGGGGGGCAGAGGGAGGGAGATAAAGAGAGAGCGAGCGTGCACGAGAGAGGAGTGTTTTGGTGTTTTCTTTTCTTCCTTGGGTTGACCCGCTTCGCCCGCCCCGCGAAATCTATAATGCGTCCGCCCGCCCCACGGTTCAACCCGCGTGACCTGCAGATTATGGGTCGGCCCGCGCATCACTAATGTCTACTGATTTTGTTTACCGCTTTCTTGTAGCACCACCATTAGGCCATATCGGTCAACTTGGCACACAAGACTTTTCTTAATAGCCTCCAATCATCCTGGTTCTCCATACATCTGGCCAGCTCGTCGGTACTTTGCGCTCCTGGATCTTTCTTGAGTACTTCCACATATGTTAATGTGGTAAGTCCTTGTGACATGTGCCCGTGTGTTGGTTCCCACAGCACCAATTTGCTGGCTGGCAGTTCTTGATGTCTTTGGCCAGTGTCCTGCTAGTCTCATTCTCCAGGCTGCTATTTTCTCACATCTCGCTCACCCTTGGTGTTCCCTCATACAGATTCTTGTTGGTAACATGTTCACTCTTGCTGATGTTAAGTATGGCACGCAACATTCTGGTGTAGCATCCGTCCAGTGGTGTAAAGTAACTAAGTACATGTACTCAAGTACTTGTAATTTTGAGGTACTTTAACTTTACTGGAGTATTTCCAATTGTCTATACTTTTACTTCTACTCCACTACATCTCAGAGGCAAATATTGTACTTTTACTCCACTACAATTATTTGAACACTTTAGTTAGGCTACTAGTTACTTTGCTGATTTAAATTATTACATTATAAAACATGCATTAACCACTTTAGCCCTATTTTATACCTAGGCTATTTTCAAACATTTTAGTACTTTTACTTTTGGTACTTTAAGTACATTTTGATACCAATAATTTTGTACTCTTACTCAAGTAAATTTTGAATTCCGGACTTTTACTTCTACAGAGTACTTCTACATTGCAGTATTGATACTTTTACTTAAGTAAAACATTTGAGTACTTTTTCCACCACTGCACCCGTCTAGAGACTTCTGCAGGGTTGGTTTCAGGATCCAGCATTCGCTATCCAAACAAACATAGACCACATGGGGAGCTTCATGTTGCTGTAAGCAGATGCTCTCTCAGCACATGAATCTCCTTCCTCATGATGAGGGCAGAGAACTGGTTTAAACTGGTATTACCAAGAGTTCATATTCAATTCTTTAAAGTGTTTAATATTTTCACCCATTATTTATTATACGGTTAATGACCTCAAGAATGTATATATGACCATGGAAAGAAGGGTTAACCAAATATATCATTTATTTATTCATACATGATTTCTTCATGTGCATTTTCAACACAATATAAAATACACACACACACACGCACACGCACAAAAGCACACACATGCAAACGCACACGCACACACGCGCAGACACACAGACACACACACACACACACACACACACACACACACACACACACACACACACACACACACACACACACACACACACACACACACACACACACACACACACACACACACACACATACACACACACACACACACACACACACACACACACACACACACACACACACACACACACACACACAGCTACTTCAATGAATTAGTCAATCAAATCAGTCAATACACAAATCAATCAATCGAATGCAATTGTGACAACACAAATACAAGGTAAAAGTGAGGTGAAATTCCAATTTATGCAGGCTTTCACTGTTGCTGTTTAAAGTGTAAAAAAGAAGGGAGAATAAAAGAGAGGAGCCTGTGGGGAAAACGCCTGAAAATAGCAGCATGTTAAAATCAATTGAAATATGTGTCATGTAGATTCAAAGAAGTCCTAGATCAAAATGCTAAAAAGCATTCAGTATAGTACACAGTCAATGAAAGGCACGAGTGGTGGCAGGTGACAGGCTTCGGTTTTGTTCAACATTCTGACAGTTGCTATAGACAAAATATACTTCAGATCCACTTGATGTGTTCATTATCTTATATCTAGACTGACTGCGACCGTTTTGATCAGTGGAAATGGTTTAGTAGAACAGTGATTCTCACCTCTTTTCATTTCAAGGACACCTGATATGCATTTCAAGGACCCCCGAAATGCATTAGGCATCATCAAATATGAGAGTGTCACAATGGAACCAAATGGACCTGTAAGGTTCCATTTGAACACTATAGTTACTGAGCCGCAAGCATTCCTAATTATCAATCATCTAGCTGGGGACCCCCTGGAACCGCCTCAAGGACCCCTGGGGAGCCGGGCCACCAGTGGTGAGAACCAGTGGTGTAGTCTACCTGCTGAGAATGGTGTTTTTAAGTAATAATAATAATAGTAAACTTTATTTGTATAGCACCTTTCATGACATGAAATGCAGCTTCACCGTGTTTTTATGTCATTGTAGGCACTTGGAGCAGGTCAGCACTAGAAGACCTAAGGGGGAACATATCTAGGCAGGCAGACATAGAAGAAGGAAGGCACTGGGCGAAAAGAGCCAGAATCCCCAAATATCAGTTTTTTGATTCTCGCTAGAATACGGAAATTTCTGATGCATATCCTGAGTTTTGTTGATATGCAACATATCTGGGCAAATATTAACCTAATATACATCATGAAGATAATATATTGTACTAGGATATGAGCAACACTTTAATTTTGTCATGTATGTGTTCCGTAAATGACCTTAGATCATATCTGGATATATCTGTTCACAATATTCTTCTAGAATACTGATTAAGTCTATGGCATATCTGGATGTGTCAGATATTGAGTTCATATATCACTTAAAGTCATATCTTTACTCTGGAACCACTAAAGAATACAGACCATTTCCGATGCATATTGAAAGTTTTGTTGACATAAGCCATATTCATACAAATATGGATGAAATATTCATCTGCTTGTCATACACAATGTATGAATATGACGTAACGCAGTATATAGGAATATAATGACACCCTATTTCGAGTAGAATAATGGCAATATCTGTAGCATATATCATCATCTTTTGTCATATAAAACATATTTACTACAGATATTGCCATTGGACCTGTTTTGGGTGAGATATTTAACTGATATAGATAGGTCATGAAAATGGACAGAATCTGGTGATTTATACTGGGCAAAAAGGGCCTGAATCCGAAAATATCTCATTGGATACGTCACTGGATTTTATGTAGAATACAGAACATTTCTGATACATATCCTGAGTTTATTGATATGCCATATTTGGTCAAATATGAACCCAATATACATCATGAGGACATATATTATATAAGGATACCAGCTACATCTTATTTGTGTCATCTGTGTGTTCCAAATATCACCTTATATCCTATCTGGACATATCTGAGCACAATTTTTTTTCTAGAATACGGATCAAATCTATGGCATATCTGAATGTGTCACAAATACAGTCTATGTTAAGCTCATATCACTTAAAGTCATATCTTGACTCTGGAGCCACTAGAGAATTAAGTATACCGGAATATATTGATACCCTATTTTGAGTAGAATAATGGCAATATCTGTAGCATATATCATCACCCTTTGTCATATATAACATAATACCAAAGATTTTGCCATTGGGCCTGTTTTGGGTGAGATATTTACCTGATATTGATAGGTCATGAAAATTGACAGAATCTGGTGATTTATACTGGGGAAATTGAGCCAGAATCCAAAATATCTCATTGGCTACGTCACTGGATTTTATGTAGAATACAGAACATTTCTGATACATATCCTGAGTTTATTAATATGCCATATTTGGCCAAATATGAACCCAAGATACCTCATGAGGACATATATGTGAGCAGGCCTGGTGTTTCGGGCATCAACTCGCGAGATGAGAAACGGTAGAAACTAAGCAAAATAACTTTTTTTTTTTTTTGGCTGATTTTCTTTTTTTTTCCATATTAACACAGTTCGAATGTCGAGCAAGCTTTCAATCCCAACAGATATCCGTTTTAACGTCATTAAATGGTTAAATTTGTATAGTAAAGTAGGCTCCTATTTTGCTAGTCTGTGTGCCTGTTTGTGAGTCCTGTGGGCGGAGAGTTTGGTAGAGAGTTGCTAACCCGAGAGGTTTCGATTGGTCATAGCTAGGCATTGTACTCCGGTTACAAGCCTAATCCCCGCCCATCAGTTCAAGTACAATTTTGAGGTATTTTACTTTACTGGAGTAATATCCACTGGGTGAATATTCAACCTGAGGCTGAAACTAACTTCACCACGGTGGACCCTGGTCCAGAGCGTTAGTGAGTTCCCTCTAACGCCCTGGAAGACTCAAGAGTAGTGAAAATAAACAAAACCATTTCGCTACTCACTGAAACAAAGGCTGTTTTGTGTTGTTGAAAGTCTATTCTCGGAGGTGGGAAGCCTCTCAGCACCCCAGCTACTCTGTAAAATACACTTTTTGGGCAGAAAATGTCCGCAAGACGGAAATTGTTTTTATTTACTCCACAGTGCCCTCTACAGATTTGGTTAATGGTAAGTTCAAATTGTCCAGATCTGTAGAGGGCGCAGTGGAGTAAATAAAAATAATCTCACTAACGCTCTGGACCAGGGGCTAGGAAGCGGCCAGTATTGCGTTAGTCTTTTTCGGGACAGAATCTAGTTGTATAAACAATATAAGATTGTAGCGAACACAGCAGCTAGGTGAGGTCAGCCCCAGCTAAACAACAGGCCGCTCGACGTTCGTATGGAAGTATTTCACTGAAGATGTGGCCAAAACAACAGTGGAGTAACGAGGCTAGGAGCTTTAGCATTGTTAGCTCGTCGCCAAGCGTCATGGCAGAACGTACACCTGGTGGTGTTTGCATTTCTCCATTTACAACTCGTACATCTACATAAACGTTCAGATTTCAAATATAAAGTTCTTATCTCATGACCACGGGTGTTATAATTATGTACGGGCCCTCATAAGTACCCGTATCTTCCGTATTGTTAAATAAAAAGCATTTTGATCCGATTGATGGCCATCTCCGTTTTTTTTTCAACTACGCGGCCGTATCGGTTGGGGGGGGTATTGCACTCCTGATACGTTATAACTCTATGAGAAAATGGCCGCCGATCGGATTAAAATGCTTTTTATTGAACAATATGGAAGATACGGGTACTTAAACCCACCCGAAGTGAATGGTAACATCCGTTGTCATGAGGTAAGGACTTTATATTTGAAATCTGAACGTTTCTGTAGATGTACGGGTTGTAAATGGAGAGTGCAAACACCAGGTTGGAGTTAATGGACCTAGCTTGTGCGTGTCTTTATCATTAGTAGGTAAACCTCGACTATAGTCGACTACCAGTGGGTCAAATTTAGTGGTGGAAGAAGCACTTGGTGGTATCAACACCACAATATAGAAAGTAAAAGGCCTGTGCTCAAAATGTTACGTTCAAGCAAAGTAAAAGTACAAAAGTATTGGCATCAAAATATACTTAAAGTACCTAAAGTAAAAGTACTCAAATGTTTGAAAATAGCTGATCTACAAGCTCACAACACGTTGCAATGCGCATTGTGAGCTTGTAGAGCGGCTATTTTCAAATAGCCTATGTATAAAATACCCAAAAAAATGTACTTAAGTACAGTACTTGAGTAAATGTACTTAGTTGCTTTCCACAGTAAAAATCCGAAAATGGGGGAGTGGTTAGAGGAGTGGCTAGGTTGAATAAATTACCCATTGTTCACGCCCATTACCTGGAGCTGAGAGGTGCTAGAAAGTGGAAATTCTTTACAAGGGATTATCTCAGTTTAGACTATTAAAGATGACAAGATTCAAATGATCACATCTTCTTCAAATGTGTTCCAATTTCAATGAATGATACATCATATGAAAGCTTATATTCTGTACTTCAACAATCTGTAATAAAATGAAAAATGAAAAATGCCCCCTTGCTGCCTAAAGCACTGTACCCGCTCACATATTATATAAGGATACCAGCTACATCTTATTTGTGTCATCTGTGTGTTCCAAATATCACCTTATATCCTATCTGGACATATCTGAGCACAATTTTTTTTCTAGAATACGGATCAAATCTATGGCATATCTGAATGTGTCACAAATACAGTCTATGTTAAGCTCATATCACTTAAAGTCATATCTTGACTCTGGAGCCACTAGAGAATTAAGTATACCGGAATATATTGATACCCTATTTTGAGTAGAATAATGGCAATATCTGTAGCATATATCATCACCCTTTGTCATAACATAATACCAAAGATGTTGCCATTGGGCCTGTTTTGGGTGAGAGTTTTACCTGATATTGATAGGTCATGAAAATGGACAGAATCTGGTAATTTTTACCAGGTGAAATCCCAAAATATTTATCCAGAAATATCATTAGATTTTCTGTAGAATACGGACCATTTCCGATACTTATCCTGAGTATCTGGTCAAATGTGAACCCAACATACATCATGAGGACATATATTATGTCAAAATACCAGCTACATCTTAATCTGGTGATTTCTATTTTCTTGATTATCTTGAGAATATGGATAATTTCTGGAACATATTTGAAGTTTTGTCGGTAGGCTCCACATTTGATAAAATATTGACTCAATATATGACTTTGGGAGGTATATAAAACCTTTTCATATGACACATATGTTATTCTTGTCATATTATGTTTTGATACAAAAATATTAAGATATTCGTATTAATTTGTGTAGAATACTGACAGTATCCATAGCATATCACTAAGTGAAAAGGTCCAGAATCCTTAACTTATAACAATGTATATTTCCTTGGATTCTCTACAGAATACGGACCAATGCTGATGCAAATGAGTTTTGTTGATATGTGCCATATGATATCTAGTCAAATATAGACCCAGTATCCTACAGAGGACATAGTATATTATACTAGGATTCCAGCTACATCTTATTTGTGTCATATATGCGTTCCAAATATGACCTTTGGTCTGGAAATGTCAGGTTATGGTAAAGACTACTCAATGTCAGGTAAATGACAAGTTGTTACACACAGCCATGATCAAATGAGAAACCTCCTCTCCTAGTTGATCTAAGCATACTGTGTACGCAGTGCATAACCCAAAGTCTGCAAATACTTTCAGTGCTCACATCCCCGGGTATGGACTAGTACTGTACTGATTACATCTATGGCATATCTTTGTGTGTCACAATTATCTTGGGTTCATATTATGTAAAATATTTAACTGATGTATAAGTTATGCAATGGGTCGAGCTCAAGAGCTTTAAGTGGATACAGTCTGTCTCACAGGTAGGGTCAAAATGGGATGGGGCTCACAGAGCCCAAGGATCCTTACCAGGGAAGCTAAGCATGCAGATCTGTTGTTTTTACCTTTCATAAACAACACAGAGGCAGCAAGCTTGTACATGTCCTTATTTCTGTATGCATTGCAAATGATTCTGCTTTGCTGGTAACTGGATAAAAACAGAACATCTCTGGGTAAAGACTAAAGACCCCCAGAAAGTATGCAGTTGAATTGGCTATGGGACAGCAAGCTGTCATTATATTTAGGGAAGTCTGAATGTTGATCAAGGCATACATTGGACTCTATCAGCGTTTCTCTTGAATTTAATGGTAGGTATTAGGTAAGTGTAAGCATTCAGTTAATCATCTTGGACGTGAACGAGACCAGTGTATAATCAGTGAGTCTATGGCCCTCTCTTGGTAAGGACCATGCTAAGTGATCAAGGCCTCTAGCAAGAACATCAAAGTTCCTTGATAAGTTCCATGAGGACACTAGCTTTGTATCCTAAATAGGAGGGCTAGTGTATCTATTCTGAAATGATAGAAACTGAGAGGACAAGTAGGGATAGGCCTATATTCCTCTAGTGGGGGGAGTAATGGAACACAATCCCCAATGCAGGCCTAAACTCGGGACTGCAATGGCGAGACAGACAGACAGACAGACAGACAGACAGACAGACAGACAGACAGACAGACAGACAGACAGACAGACAGACAGACAGACAGACAGACAGACAGACAGACAGACAGACAGACAGACAGACAGACGACAGACAGACAGACAGACAGTGTGTGTAAACAAAACACATACAGTGGTTGAGTACACAGTATGATGCTTTTCAAACATACAAAATAGGTGCATGCCGCTTGTACAAGGTGTTATTTTGTTGCACAAAGTATACAGCAGCATACTGCTTTGAAATAATGACCTCGGGTCTTGAACCCAGACTCCATGATTAAAGGCTTGTATACATATGGCAAACTGTTGACTATGCAAAGGTCTTGACCTCAGCTGTCAGGTATGGTCATTGTTAAACATCTATGGGGGACTATGGAAATGGGGGCAATTATCACCCATTTAATGATAAACGCACGCACGCACACGCACACACATGCGGAATATATTAATGTAATGAAAAAACTACAATTCACATTATAGATGTGACAGAACTTGTTACAGTGTATATATCAGCCCAACATACACTTGTTTTGGGGAAAAGTGGCACAGAAAAAAAAAAAAAAATCCTTTTAAATAAATATGCAAATATGGGTAAAATACTTAAAAAATTGGAACAATATATGGCAACCAGATATTAAACATAATTTACTGTATTCATCAATGCCTAACACAAATAATCATGCTTGAAATAAGTTAAAAAAAACGACATCATACAACAGACATCATATATTCATTGACAGGTTATATAAGCAAATGATCAGCTGTAATGAAATCTGATTTAAACACATTTTAATGCCCAAACTAACTGAATATATTGCATATCAACAGTGAATGAATGTAGACGCCATGTTGTAGTTTCTGAAAAAAACGACACATACAGCGTGTCAATGGAAAGCACTTCCAAAATTAACTACAAGTCCCACAATGCATTGCAGACGTCTGTTGCTTTGTGGGTGCATGCCCGCCAAATTTCAGTTTGAAAAAACGAAATGCGATTGGCTGTGTGCTAAAGTGCCATGACGTTGCAGGCAGCTATTGGCTCTTGACTCATTGGAGCAGCAGTGAACCTTGAATGAACTCTGAGTGCGCGCAGTCAGTAACTCTCATGCAGGATGCAGGCTCTGTGATAGCTGAAGTGATTTAGGTTAAAACGAACTGAAATAAAGGCACTAAAAGACTGTTGGACAAGAAAGTAAGTTTCTACAAGCTGCTGATATATTTGTGGAGACTTTTGGAGACTTTTGGCATGCACAGTCACAGAGGTTGGAGCAGTGAGATAATATTACAGGTAATGCACAGCTTTTATATTTTCTCATGAAAATGCAGTGGTCCTTCATGTCAAGGACCCCCAAATCCAAAATAGAGGCTATTTGGCTGCAGACCCCCTTCTGAAAATATTTGCAACCTGAGCTTGTAGATCTGCTATTTTCAAATAGCTGATGTAATAGGGTGGTTAAACTGTTTTTTTCATGCTATATTAACTAATATAGCTAGGGAACCCCCTCAGAAAGCTCTGGTGGTCCCTCCCTGGACCCCACTTTGATAATCTACTGTGTGTATTTTTACTTAATTAAAGGCATAGGGGAAGTGATTTTCTTTGGTTAAAATAAGTGTTAAATAGCTCTATATTGTGATAGTACTCATTGCTATAGAGTGTTTGTTCAGTAACAGTGTTAAATAGCTCTATATTGTGATAGTAGCTATAGTGTTTGTTCAGTAACAGTGTTAAGTAGCTCTATATTGTGTGACAGTAATCATTGCTATAGAGATTTTGTTCAGTAACTGTTAACCAAACCGAAATGCCGATCTACAAGCTTGTAGATCTGCTATTTTTGGCTAATGTTCCCCTCAGAAAAGGAATTCTAGGTTTCAACAGGTTAAAAAAAAAAAGTTCCTATCACACAAACATGTGTTGGCCCCCCTGTAGTAACTCTGAGGACCCCCTGTTGAAGACCCCTGCTATACAGTACCAATGATTACTATCACAATATAGTACTTTAACCTTACAAATTGTTTGTTTTAACCCAAAAATATCACTTACCCTACCTTTAACCAAAATGAGCTGTCATCCAATCTCTTATGCTATTTCTTGTTTGTGTCTACCTTTTGGTGCAGAGACAGGTAATTAATAGAGATAGTAATAATCTGGGCAAATGCAAACAGTGAGAAAATAAGGCAAATACCATTACAATTGACCTTTACTAATGTAATCTAAATTATTGTAGCCTACTGTACACTGTGCCAATTGTGGCTGTGTTAAACCATCAGCAGTGAATATAATGACTCAGTACTATGAGTATATTTACACTATCAAGTGTGAATATGAATGAATAGTCTTGTCAGTGCAACTTAACAGGCATCTGTTACATTTCTGTGATGTCATGTCATAATAATTTATTTGACTGTATACAAAGATTAACGCGTTGATACACAATTTAACTCAGAGATACAAATGAACCATAAAGCCTGGTTTATACTTTGTTGCACAAGGTGCCTGTATTAAAAATGGCTGGTCTACAAGCTCACAATGTGTTGCATCACTTGTAGATCAGCTATTTTTGTGTGACACCAGCGCACACCTATGATGGGGCGTAATTGAGTCCATTTATTGGTACCATTCATACACTCTTTATTGCGTAGTCTTTACATGGGCCTGGGGGCCAGACCCAGCCCCTGGACCATCTCAATCCAAAAAAGACCCCCCAAAACATGTCAATTTTAAAAGGCAGCAGATTTTGAGAAAAATCATTTTACTCATTCCAAATTGGTGGGCTACTAGTATTTACAATTTTAATCCATACTTGCATTCCACTGGTGAAGGTAGCTGTACAGTATGTACTCAAATGGTCAATATCAAAATGTTTATAATCGTGAGACAGTCTGCCTTGAGTCCATATATTTAACATAATGGTGACCATTTTGAATTTAGATGACCACAGACATGTCAGTAGGCAGAGATCTCTGATCGTCTGGCTTTCCCAGACTATATTTGTTTCTAAATTATTATTGATATGTTTGACCAAGCATCCAATTATAATTAACATTATCTGCCTTCCACAGCACATAATTGCCTTGGACACCACTGTCCACTGACCTTGGTCTGGTCTTGGTTTTTAAATGCATCTGTTTGTGTGTGTGTGTGTGTGTGTGTGTGTGTGTGTGTGTGTGTGTGTGTGTGTGTGTGTGTGTGTGTGTGTGTGTGTGTGTGTGTGTGTGTGTGTGTGTGTGTGTGTGTGTGTGTGCGTGTGTGTGTGTGTGTGTGTGTGTGTGTGTGTCTGTCTTCAGCTTCCGAACGCTTCATAAGGAGGAGGTTACAACTGCTGTGATCCAGACAATAGAGGATTTCAGACACCAAAGTTGAGCCTCCACCAACTCCAAAGTAAGTTTTATATCAGGCTGTTAATCTGAGTAGTAATATGACCTTAAATTGGTTGTGATTTTAACAATTTGATGACCTGGCTTACCTGTGATCCTACTTTACTGAGGCACTACACTGTCTCTCTGCATGTATGTGATGTCTTAATATAATACACTTAGAGTTCATAACATGGTATTTGTGTTGTAATTTTCATTCACTAGGAGGCAGTGAAAAGATGGAGCTGGACGGGACCGGAGGACATAAAAAAGACGAAGACCCTTACCAGCAGGACAGATCGGGTGAGTTATTGCCCTGCTCTATTACTGTTGCATTTGATTGATCACGTGTATTATCAATTGGCTTTTTATGTAAGGGATAATTAACAGTGAGGTGGTCATTACTGAGAAATACGCTAACAGGGTGATGCAGGACTTGAATAAACACACTTGAGTGAATCAAAGATTCTCTGTCTGGTGGACATATTTTATTTCCTTCCCAAAAAGTGGATTTTACACAAAATGTGGGGGTCTGAGAGGCTTCCCACCATAGACAATAGGCTTTCAGCATCATGAAACTGCCTTTGTTTAAGCGAATATCAAAATCATACTTATGTTTACTCAAGTGTAGTGATCATACTTGCAATGGTTCCCAAACTGGGGGTCCCCAAATGATTTGGAGGGTCCCCAGATGATTACCTTAGTGCAACATTGTTTTCTCACTCGACAGTAAAGAAACCAACATACAGTAAAATTGTATACAGGGTACCTGCACATTTATAAAGTTACAATTTAAGGACTTTTAAGACCTTTTAATACCTCGATAGCCGATCTAAAATGATTAGCTTAATGTGCAACATTGTTTTCTCACTCAACAGTAAACACACCAACATACAGTGTATACAGGGTATCTGCACATTTATAAAGTTACAATTTAAGGAATTTAAGACCTTTTAATACCAAATTGGCCAAATATTATGTAAAAAATAGGCAAATATTGTGAAATCAGCCGATCTACAAGCTCACGCCTAGCAGTGCTAGGCGTTGTGAGCTTGTAGTTCGGATATTTTCACAATATTTATCTGTGGAACCGAGTCAAACTAAATGTAATGCCTACAATTCCAAGTGCTTGTCAGGGTGGGGGTCCCCAGTTCAAATATGATTATTTTGGGGGGTCAGGGCTGAAAAGTACAGTTAGACTGACACCACTGTATTAATGTCCCTACAGACCACCGTCCGTTAAATCTATAGAAGCCTCGGAGAGAGATGGCAGGTCCAGCCGGAGGACAGGTATGTTCCCACCCACCCCCCCCCCACCTCTGAAATGCCTCTGTTTGTGAAATAACATAACACTTTTGTATCATGTTATGCTGAAAATATCAGTGCCCATACCCTAGGTGGGGTTGGCGAAAGGGCCTCTCTGTGTGGAGTTTGCATGTTCTCCCCGTGTCTCCTAGGGTAGATACCCTCACAAAAACATGCAGTAATCCTGGTCACTATACTGCCTCCCCCTGGCCAGGGGCGCCTGATGGAGGGGAAAGGAACTGGTTGGAATAACGTGTTCCTTCCACGCGCTACGTCCAACCAGGGAAACTCTCCCCTGTCAGGTGATAAGAAGGTCAGTTGGCTCTCATGCATTGAAGGAGGCATGAGCTCGGCCCTGGCCTCCCTAGGTTGGCAGAGGGAAGGTAGTGCCCAGGATTACATAGACAATTGGCACTGGGTGTAAAGAATGGGGTTACAAAATCGTGGGATAAACATTTTAGGAAAAAAATAATATTATGCTTAATGAGGGGTATCTTAAAAGTGTGATTTTCCACAGCTTCCGTACTGCTCACAATGAGGTGGTGACCCAGGCTGTGATGCAGGCTATTCACGACTCAGAGCCCCAGTGGACCACCATCCTAGTCAGAAGTAAGTCTGATATCACGTTAATTTGGGGACTTATGTCCTTAAATTGCTTGTAATTTTAACAATTGGATGACCTGCTGCTTACCTGTGATCGTGAGGTATTTTCTATGTATGCGTTACCTTGCTTACTGCAAGTCGCTCTGGATAAAAAGCGTCTGCTAAATACCTACATTGTAGATTAGTGTTGATTTGACACTGTTAAAGATAACAGATGGCACACTAACCATCTAATATTGCAAAATGTTATATTGTTGTTTTTGTTAAAAAGGTAAGTTTTCTATTCAAATGGTAATTTCTATAGTGTTTGCTAAATAACAGGGGTCTCTTCTTGCTCTCAAATAAACAGAAAATAAATGTTCATCAGGAGAGTACCCCCATTTTGTTTGCCAGTTTACATTTTGTCTGCTCATTTCTTTGAGCAGACAAAATGTAAACTATCTGTGATCACTATCCTTTTGAGATGCCTTACTATAATACATTTAGAGTTCATAACTTGGTATTTGTGTTGTAATTTTCATTCACTAGGAGCCTGCAACAGGGCTTATGAGAACATCAAAGCCGCTCAGAAGATGGAACTGGATAAAGACCCTTACCAGCAGGAAAGATCGGGTGAGTTATTGCCCTGCTCTAGTACTGTTGCATTTTATTGATCACGTGAATTATCAATTACCTTTTTTATGTAAGGGATATAACAGTGAGGTGGTAATTACTGAGAAATACACTGGAGGAGACAAAGCAGAGGGGTCATACAGTCCAAATGTTTATAGCTTGGGTTGTGTAGCTGCCATAATATAGCTCTGGTCCAGAGCTATATTAGTAGTAAAAAATAAACAATATACTAGTTTCACTACTCGCCAAAACAAAAACATGGGTTTCTGATCTTAAAGGTAGGGTAAGTGATCTTTTTTGGTTAAAACTAAAAGTATTTTGTTAAAAGGTTAAAATACTATATTCTGATAGTAATCATTGCTATAGAGTGTTTTTTCAGTAACAGATGTCTCCCTGTCTCTCCAGCTCTTTAATAAACAGAAAATACATTTTTCGGTAGGTGTCAAAATCTCAGCCAATCAGGAGAAAGTACAAATTTTTTAGCTTAATTTGTATAGTGTTCCAGTTCCAATTTTGTCTGCTCATTTCTTAGTGTCATCACTTCCATTTCACATTTCACTTGTTTAATCTGTATCCTAATCTGTATCCTGATTGAGTTCTCTGTCCTGGTTGGATAAAATTGAACTGAAACGAAAATGTATTTTCTGTTTAATAAAGAGGTGGAGAGACAAGGAGACTCCTGTTACTGAACAAACACTCTATAGCAATGAGTACTATCACAATATAGAGCTATTTAACACTTATTTTAACCAAAGCAAATCACTTACCCTACCTTTAAGCCTATTCTACAGATCTGTCATAGCATTTTTTTATTGTCCAGTCCAGATCGGTGGCACACTTGAGTGAATCAAAGCTTTTCTGTCAGGACGTTTTATTTCCTGGCCAAAAAGTGCATTTTACACAAAAGGTGGGGTTATAAAAGGCTTCCCACCATAGACAATAGGCTTTCAGCATCATAAAACTGCCTTGTTTCAGTGAATATCAAAATCATACTTAGGTTTTCTCAAGTGTAGTGATCCTACTCTCAATGGTTCCCAAACTGGGGGTCGGGGACCTTTTAATTACTTTAGTGCAACATTGTTTTCTCATTCGACAGTAAACAAACCAACATACTGTTTAACGCAGGGGTCTTCAACGTTTTCAGGCCAAGCTGAGAGAGAGTTGAAGCAGGGACCCCCTCTATATTGTATAAAATTGTGTTTCAGATAAACTTTTGCTGATCTTTTTTCTGGCTAAAGTTCTCCTCAGAAAAGGGATGCTAGGGTTCAAGTGGTTAATGTAAAAAAAAAAATCATATCAAACAAAGATTTGGCGGACCCCCTGTAGTAACTCTGAGGACGTCCTCAAGTTGTGAGTTTGTAGATCAGCTATTTTCACAACATTTATCTGTGGAACCGTGTCAACTAAATGTAATGCCTCAACTCCTGAAATTCCAAGTGCTTGTCAGGGTGGGGGGTCCCCAGTTCAAATATTATGAAGGGGGGTCACAGCCTGAAAAGCTTGGGAGCCCTTGTCATAATGTACACCTGTTCATTTTACAGTCAATGGAAAATGCACTGTTCCTGGTCCAGAGGTTAGCGAGAACTTTCTAATGCTCGGGACTAGAGCTAGCCATAATATAACCCTCATACTGTATTTACTTATTTAGTTTTGTTGATCGCTTTAAAAGTCTAACCTCCTCTTCTCATCTGTTACACAGCTTTTCAAGAAACGGGTCAAGATTGGGCAGAAGGGAGGAGAGAGAGAGGACTTGGACTACCTCAGTGGTGCGGACGCGAACTTTGTCGAGAGTGATGAAGACAAGACTGCCTTTAAAATAACTTCACCAAAGTGGCGCGCCGGACGGCTGTCCAAAATAATGGCTTCATGTCAAACTGCCCTGGATGAAAACCGAAGGAAGTGTGTGGAGCCGAAGTCCAACCGTGTTCGCACAAACTACGAACTCTTCACCAGACAAACCCCCCTGCTGCAGAGGGCAAGCATCACTATCTGCAGGAGAGTGAGAAGGAAGAAGGCGACACTGGAGTGTAAAGCCTTTTAGTTATACACTAATCCACGGAGCGCTGCCCTGTAGGTAGCGCGCCATTGCTGCGGTGTCAGACTCAGTCAGCAGCTGTTGCGGTTCTGTCCGTCTGTTGACGTTACTCTTTACCTGCTTGGTTTAATTACTAAATAACTATACATCTTTGTAAAGTTAGTGTTAGTAAAAGTTTGTAAAAGTTAGTAAAAAGCAGGTAAAAGACTCAAGAGTAACGTCAGTGACTGCAGCTGACTGACACCGAGTCTGACACCGCAGCAATGGCTGCGCCACCTACAGGGCAGCGCTCTGTGGATTTGTGTATAGGCTACTGGACTCCTAAGCTTTTGGAAGGGAGTATAAATGGTTCCAGTTCAGTTTACTTTGTTTGATTGGCTTAGCGGCAGATTTGGACTGGAAACACGTGAAGGTGTCATTATGTTTCTGGTTCAAATCTGATGCTGAGCCAATCAAACAAAGCTATGGGGAACTGAACTGGAACACGAAACATTTATGCACCCTTTCAAAAGCTTCGGAGTACAGTTGTGCACAGTTAACGGTGGTGTGTGTGGATGTTTTTATTTTAATACTGTTTTTAGGAGTACAGTTGTGAACAGTTTAGGGTAGTGTGTGTGTGTGTGTGTGTGTGTGTGTGTGTGTGTGTGTGTGTGTGTGTGTGTGTGTGTGTGTGTGGATGTTTATTTTAATATTTTTTTAGCATCACTCACACCCCTTTCCGTTTAAAAAGTCAGTTCAGTTCTCCAGAGACTTCTGCCCAATCTTGACCCGTCGTTCCTACCTTGTTCCTAGTTGTGTGGAGAGGGAGTTTGGAAGTGCGTGTGTGGAGAGAGGGAGAGTTTGAGGTGTGTGTGTGGAGAAGAGTTTTGAGGTGTGTGTGTGTTTTGGAGGTCTTGGCCCCAGCTCTGTTAAAAAATAAATATTGCTCATTTGAAAGTGATTTTTTGTTGTCATTTTTAGCTTAATATTTATCTTCAAAGTAGATCGGCCATGGTTACAGGCCGTATCAATACAATAACCTGACATAATATGCAAGTGGTGTTTGGACTTCAAATATGGTTACAGGTCGTATCAATACAATATCCTGACATAATATGCAAGTGATGTTTGGACTTCAAATATGGTTACAGGTCGTATCGATACAATATCCTGACATAAAATGCAAGTGGTGTTAGGACTTCAAATATGGTTCCAGGTCGTATCGATACAATATCCTGACATAAAATGCAAGTGGTGTTTGGACTTCAAATATGGTTACAGGTCATATCGATATAATATCCTGACATAAAATGCAAGTGGTGTTTGGACTTCAAATATGGTTACAGGTCGTACTTCAAATATGGTTACAGGTCGTATCGATACAATATCCTGACATAAAATGCAAGTGGTGTTTGGACTTCAAATATGGTTACAGGTCGTACTTCAAGTATGGTTACAGGTCGTATCGATACAATATCCTGACATAAAATGAAAGTGGTGTTTGGACTTCAAATATGGTTACCGATCGTATCAATGCAATATCCTGACATAAGCTGCAACTGGTGTTTGGACTTCAAATATGGATAGTGGTCATATCTTGACATTGGATATGAGTAACTAATCATCTCCACATATGACAGCTGTCCATTTCTGATGAGATATTTTAGACACTGATTAGAATTATTTCCCGAATATGGCATGTGGTAATATACAGTATCTGGGATGATACACTCCATATTCTATCAAGAATAAAAGTGGTCCCACATCCGTAGTTGATATGCTCCGACCATGAAATATATTTCAAATACTGTTCGGAGAGTATCCCATTTGGATATCATCATATTTGCATCATATCTGGTAATATTCGGGCAACGATATCTAGGGATTCTTGGGTTTTTTGCGCAGTGAGGGGCCAGACCATTAGAGCTTTATAAACAAGTAAAATAATTTAAAAATCAATCCTAAAAACAACCGGGAGCCAATGTAGTGAAGCTAAAACTGGAGTAATATTTCTCTCTTATTTGTGCGTTGTTTCTTGGTCACATAAACCTGTTGTCTGTCTTCACTGCTTTATTGAACTCAAATGTGCACCTAGTTTGCACCTAAAATGTTCCTGTCCACTGATGTGTGTAATGTGATGGATGCACACATGCTTGCATATCAGAGTAATGAATGGGTTTGTGATATGGTAAAATGGTCTCAGAGAATTTGCCATAGTTCCACAAATTTGCATTAGAGTTCAAACATGTATCCACCTAAAATGAGTGTAAAATACTGTAGCTCCCTATAGAAAGATTCAAGAAAGAAAATAAAATGCACACACACACTCATTCATTTCTGTTGTAACTTGGCAGGGAAATGGTATTTTGTTTGCACTAGCCTTCTCTTAGCCGTCGACAATCCATTTTTCATCAATGAAACATGAGAAAGACTGTCCTTGACAGTCCACTGACTGATATCAAAGTACCTTTGAACATTTCTAGGAAATATGGAATGAAAGACAGGCAGAGAGACAGTAGAAAAGACAAAAAGAGACACGCAGAAGATGGAGTGACATAACTCCACTCCCAAAACTCCAGATCGTTGGGGAGAAAGACAGATGGGGACAGAGGGCTAGAGAAACAGCAAGAAAAAGTATTCTGTTTTTTTAACACTGGATATTCAGCCAGTGGTGTAAAGTAACTAAGTACATTTACTTAAGTACTGTACTGCACAATTTTAAGGTATTTGTACTTTACTTGAGTTTTTCCAATTTCCAATTATTTTACTTCTACTCCACTACATCTCAGAGGCAAATATTATACTTTTACTCCACTACAATTATTTGAAAACTTCAGTACTATACTTTGTAGATCTTGATCATTATTACAAAACACACTAACCACTTCAGCCCTATATATATTTCGGCCATTTGAAAATAGCAGATCTACAAGCTCACAGCTCTAGCTTCAGATCTAGAGCTGTGAGATCTAGAGCTAGATCATGAGCTAGATCGGCTATTTTCTAAATATTTCTTATACATTTTGAACTTGTGAAATGGGACATTCTGCCCAATGAGTACTTTTACTTTTGTTACTTTAAGTGCATCTTGATACCAATACTTTTATACTTTTACTCAAGTACATTTTTTATTCCAGACCTTAACTTGATACTTTTACATAAGTAAAGAATGTTATAGTACTTTTACCACCACTGATATTCAGCCATCGGATGGCATTGATGAAGGAAATGTTATCAAGCTGTCTGTGCTCTGAATGCCATCCCCATGTTCCCTAAAAGACCATACCAGTGTACTGTATTATTGTCCGATGTCAACATCGGCCACATAATGCTATTTTTCACAAAATAGCATGTTCAATGTTCAATAAACACTACAAAAACTCGCTGTATTGTTAAAAGCCCTCTTCAACCAAAACATTCAAGAGCACTTGTAAGGAACACTTTTTCCAGACATATTTCAAATTTGACTCAATGGCTGTATAAGAGTAATTCAGTAAATGTTAGATCAAATAAACAGCACAGTCAATTTCAAAGGGGTGAATTACCCGTAGGCTACCTACATCAGCAACTTTAAAGAGTGTTTTTCCCCCACACCGCTTGAACATTTCAACAGTGTAGATTGGGGTCTCAGAGATAAAATGGGGGTCAGGGTCCTTCAAATGAAAAAGGTTGAGAATGACTGTACCAAAGTATGCATTGAATACACAAACAAACGTGTGTACAAAACATTTGTTGAAGATCAGTCAGCTGGCTCTCGGGGTGCAGAACGCCTCAGGAAGTGTTGTGCCCTTCTTACAATAGAACAGTGGTTTTCAACCCTTTTCATATCAACGTCCATTATTTATTCGGCATTTGAGCCACAGACCGCCATTTGATTAGATTTAGACTCTCAGACCTACAGTAAGAATTCGAATATTTTGTTATCGTTGGATAAGATTTTGCCCACAATTCCATGCTGTATTGATGTTGGTACCATAGGAGAGGTAACAGGCAAATATTGATAAAAATGACACTTCTTTATCTAAGTAATGCAGATGTTTAACAATAATTTAACTCTTGAGAGCGTAAAATGAAACCAAATGGACTCTTTTTTTTTCTTCCATTTATTTTTTATTGGATTTTTCAGAACATGAAAACAAACATACACAAAAAAGAAAAGACTAGCACATTACTAACAAACAAACCGAACATACAAAACATACAAATACAAACATATAAGGGGAGGAAACTGTCTCTCTACTTGGTCACTTATTGACTAGTTAACGATACAGTAACTGCATCGATGCATCGTTTTGAATTTTCAACGATCTACTATATCGATATGCAAACAGCTAAATATCGTATCGTTTGACTTTGAATCGTATCGAATCGTTTTGCAATGCAAATAATCGTATCGAATCGTTCTGCAATGCAAATAATCAATTATATCAATACTAAGTACTTTTAAGAAGAAGAAAAGAGAAAGAGGGGTTTATATCCAGTATCCAGGTATTTATTTTTCACACAGAATTCTTGGGTAAATAAATAGTTACTATATCGATTTTAAATCATTGAATCGAATCGTATCGTTCTAAATTAACCTGTCCTGTATCGTTCATGTATCGTATCGACTAAATCGCTGAATCGAAACGTATCGTATCGTTCTAAATTAACCTGTATCGTTCATGTATCGTATCGACAACCAAGTATCGTGATACGTATCGAATCGTTGTTAAAACGTATCGTTACACCCCTACTAGTTATGCATACGTATAATCCATACACTTGGTCACATCTTCAAAACCGGAGAACAAAAGGTCCATTAATGGGACAAATTCAACGTGCACCTTATTCAATATGGTCAATCAGAGAAAATAAAGGAAATTCAATTAAAAATATAGCTGCAAGCAGCGATAAGCGGGGCCAGGGAATGAAGAGAGAAAAAAGAAAGAATCAATGATAAGTAATATGCACAATAAGCCATTGAAACATAGAAGACTGAACTTGAGAGAAAGAAGACCATGCAATTAACATGAGCATTTTAAACCTTCACTAACCCTAACCTCAGTAAAACAACGCCTAAGCCTATCCTCAAGAAACACTATGTGTTATCCAAATAGTGCCAAATCATGATCACCTCAATACATTGTCGTGGACAGGGATCGAACCAGCGACCTACGGACTCCAAGACTGCCTTTCTTCTCATTGAGCTAGATATATGGCCTCCCTGATAGTGTCTGATGATAATTATAAGTATTTCCGTCCATTTTGAACCAGGCCTCTGTGTCTCGAACTACTCTATATCACTGGTTCACAAACCATTTACCAATAAAGGCAAACAAAACGTTGCTATCTGAAAAGTTGTGAGATTGTAGATCGGCTATTTTCACAATGAAGTATGTCATACATTAAAAGAGAGACAAAACTATAAGTAATATGCACAATAAGCCATAGAAACATAGAAGACTGAGCTTAAGGTCATGTTTTTTGCAATGCCACCTCTCACCCACAGAGAGAGAGAGAGAGAGATGGAAACGGAATAGATTAGGATAATTCCTTTAACAGGTCCGTTCATGAAAGTCCTTGCGGTCTTGTTTCCAATGAGGCCCTGTGAGCAATTAGGGGTTAAGAGGCTTGCTCAGGGACAAATTTCATTTCATCGACGCATTTGCTGGCCTGGCCTGGAATCGTACCTGGGGCAACTAGGGCCTCTGGCTCCCTAACCACTCAGCTATGGCCGCCGAGAGAGAGAGAGAGAGAGAGAGAGAGAGAGAGAGAGAGAGAGAGAGAGAGAGAGAGAGAGAGAGAGAGAGAGAAAGAGAGAAAGAGAGAAAGAGAGAGAGAGAGAGAGAGAGCGAGAGAGCGAGCGAGCGAGAGAGAGAGACATGGAAACAGAATAGATTGAAGAGAGAGAGAGATCTATCTTCAATCTAACATACTGTAATAGATTGAAGAAGAATGGATTTATTGGACATCTCAACCTATTGCCATTAACAGGAATCGAACTCTCAACCTTCGGATTGACAGGCTGCAACACTACCTATAGTGCTATAGCTTTGTCCAGGCTGAGGTTGTCTGTTGAATATAAAAGTGAACCAGTGAAAGCAGCCGATCTACAAGCTCAGAAACACGTTATCTGAAAAGTTTTGAGATTGTAGATCGGCTATTTTCAGAATGAAGTATGTCATACATTGCAAAAACATACCTTCTCAGATAAGCATTTCATGTTATCTTTATCAATTGCATTATGTATTCATTAATACAGTCTTGTTGTTTGCAATGCACTTTAAAAGAAGACTCCACCAAGTGAGGCTTGAACCGGCAACCTTGATGTTGTGAAACATTCACTTAAGCGGGAAGCCATTGGACCAACAGACCTGATCACGTGAAAACGGAGGTCAGACAGATGATACCATTTCACGCAAATAACTGAAAAATCCTGGGTTTAAGTGTTTTTCAAACTGCTCAAAATTGCGGACAATCTAAGGGCGGAGCTTACTGGTCAACGTGATACATGTGTTCCTCATGAGTCAAGGCACATGTGTAAGCAGGTTTAATGGCTGTCGGCCAAACGAGGCATGACTTTTGCCTGTTTAAAGTTTGCATTTAAAAAAAATTGCTATAGCGCCCCCGTTTGACCAATTGGAGTAAGATTGGTTTCAGTGATATTTGGAATGACCCTCTACATTATTGCAATTTTTCAAAGAAATGTGAGTCTGCATGTATGTGTTAGGGGCAGATGAATAATTGTCATAAAACTGAAATATTCATTGGCTCATTAAAGCTTAATTTTTTCACTTAGAAAAAATCCGCTCGCACTGTTTTGTCGGCATAGGTCCAAAGTTCATGTGTAAAACGTTTCGTGCAGATTAAAAAAAAAAAAAATCCCAGGAGGAGAGTTTTAACTGTTTTTCATATAATTCAAAATGGTGGGAGATCTAAAGGTCAGAGGTCAAAAGTCAGAGTGTGAAAGTTGTTCATCATGAGTAGACGCATGTGTGTATTGAAGTTTTATTGCTGTAGGTCAAACAGGGCATGAGTTATACCTGTTCAAAGTTGGCATTTTCAATTGAGTGCTATAGCGCCACCTTTTGACGAAAGATTGTGAGATTTATTTCTTGATAGTTTTTCATGACCATCTACCATATGGCCGAGTTTCGTAAAAAGCGACAGCACGGTTCAGCCAGAACTGCGAAAAGTGGCAGAAACAGAAGAATACAGGCAACATTAAAACAGGTCCAGAGCTGAGCTCTGGCCCCATAATAACTGAATTAAAATAAAATCTGGTCTTAATGTAGAGACATGAGTAAGCCATTTAAACCAGTTGTCCATGAAGACTTCAGTCTGACCTCTAAAGTGTGGTAAAATGTAATTCTCTCCATAATAAATATACTATAGATTAAATCAATCCACTCATTTATAGTTGGTATAACGTTCGTAAGCCATTTTTTAGTTAACGCCTTTTTTGACGCTACTAGTAATACCCTTAACAAATATTGATCTTGCTTAGTACAATGCAGTTCTTCTAGGTCAGCAAGATACATGGTTTTAAAATCGAAATTAATTTCAATTCCTATAACGGCTTCCAGGACACTGTGGACACTTCTCCAAAATGGGACAACAGAAGAGCAACCCCAAAAAATATGAAAATGGTTCGCCATCGTCTCCCCACATGATCTCCAACAATCAGATATTGAATATCTTCTTTTCTGTGCTGGAGTGCAAAAGAAACGGGTCACATTCTTCCAGCTGAATTCTCTCCATGCGGGGGAACTAGTCATTTTCCATTGGTGTTTGCATATCCTGTCCCATTCTTCCGTAGTTATTGTAAGGTTGCTCTCTGCTTCCCATCTTGCTTTAATATTCAGAGTATTATCTCCTTTCAAATTTTGAAGGACCACATATAGTTTTGATACTATCTTTTGATAAGTAGAGTCTTCATACGGATTTTGGAAAAGCTCAATGATCTCTACTCCCAGTGTACCTTCTCTTCTTAATAGTTTCCTATTTATAAAGTCTCGGATTTGCAGGTACCTGAAAAGGTCCTGATTCTGTAAATTAAACTTGTCTTTCAGGTCCTGGAAGCTCATAACATTACCCTGCTTTAAAAGTGTACAATATGCGGAAAGGCCATTCCCAATCCAACCTTTAAACCTCATGTCATATATACTAGACCTGAAGTCTGAGTCATGTGCAAACCATTTGAAAATTCCAAATTTATCCTTCAACTGATACCTCCTAATTATTTCACTCCACACCCTCAATGAACCTGCTATCATCAAATGTTTAGGGTCTGATAGGTGTTTAACTAAGGATGGGTCTCCTACCAACATGTTAATAGGTAGACCCCTCCCCATCGAACCCTGTCCTTCCATCTTGATCTATAACTCGGCTTACACCATCCAATCAGTGGTCGGATTTGAGCTGCTCTGTAGTAATCCCTCAAACATGGAAGGGCCAATCCCCCTTTTTCCTTTGGTAATTGTAATGTCTTGAACCTCACTCTAGGGTTTTCCCCCGCCCAAATGAATCTAGAGATAACTTTATCCCACTCAGAGAAGTACCAAATGGACTCTTAAGGGTCCATTTGGTTTAATTTTACGCTCTCAAGAGTTAAAGATCTATAAGGGGTCCATTTGGTTACCAACTCTCCATCATTTAGCTGGGGACCACCTGGAATCCCCTCAAGGACCACTGGTGGTCCCCGGACCACTGGTTGAGAACCACTGCAATAGAATGATAGGATCAAACCTAACATCGCCTAACATGAACCGTGAAAGTGGTTAACCAGTTGAGCCCTGCATATTTAGTTGACCAGGGCCCCACAGGGCTCTATCCTTGGTCCGCTCCTTTCCCCCCTCTACACCCCACATTGCGACGTGTTGTGAGCATGTAGACAGGCTGTTCTTTCTGAGGAGGCTCATCAGGTTCTTCAATGTGTGAGACAAGATGCTGCAGGTGTTCTACAAAGAGGGCTAGTAGTACCCTCTTCTTTGCCTGCTGGGGGTCACAGCAGTTTTAGAGACACAAGCAGACTGAACAAGCTGGTGAAGAATGCTGTCTCCGTCATGCGTGCTACAGGTGGGTAGGAGGTGGCGAAGGTGAGAATGGGGAGGAAGCTTGTAAGAGAGAGAGGTCCTCTGTTACTTATGTTTGCACATACACTTTTATTGCTTTGCACAGTTTGCCTTGGTGCAATATGGAGAGAGTGCAATATGTATGTAGTGTGGAGTTTCATTGTTGAGATTGAATGCTTAACAGTGTGTCTTCAGTAGATTGGGCTGGACCATAGTCAGGATGTCAGAGGGGGGTTGTGATGTGCTTTTGCTATTGATAATATTTATGTTGTAGTATAGTGTGAAAAACTTATGATGACATTATTGTTGTAGTTGTTAAGAGTTATGTAATATATTTGTATGTGGGTTAACTGTATAGGTATTCTTGTATTTATAATGTCTTAGATCTATAATACACCCCTTGGAATGGAGCAGTCCAGGCTCATTAGCTGCAGCTTGGTATAAAGTGCTGCCAGTTGTCAGAGACAGAGAGAACAGAGGGGTGGAGAGTTGGACACCACCATGCCAATGTTGTCTTTGTTGGCTTAGTGAATAAATACACCTGGTTGAACTCTATACCATGCCTCTGTACTAATTCCAACCACTGAGACGGTGCTCTTCACAAAGCTTGAAGCTATCCTGGCTAACCTCTCTCGTCCCCTCCATGAGGAGATAGTGGGGCGACTGAGCAGTAGGCCCACAGGCAGATTCATCCTCCCCCAGCAGAACTACGATAGGCTTGGTTGCTCATGTCGCTGGTCGCTCCGCTTGGTCTAATAGACTAGTGGCTCAGTAACATAGATTCTGAGTACTGTACTATACTGCATGGCTACTGTTTTTGCTCTTGGTCTTCTTTTTGGGGTGTCTGTATTTGATACATTTTTTTTTGCCTTACTTTTCTTTTTATCTGGTTCTATCTATCTATCTATCTATCTAAGCTATTTTCACTGATTGTTTGCCCTAGAATAGGGATGCTAGTGCCCTCCGATAAGGACCTGTTGGTTCCAATCCTGTGCCTGCTCTGCTGAAGAGCCCTTGAGCAGATGTCAAGTCCCTAACAAGCTCCACAGCGCGCCCTGTGCTCATCCATGTGCAAAAGAAAGATAATGCATCTATGAGCATGAAGTAATGAATAACACATGCGCACACGCGCGCACACACACACACACACACACACACACACACACACACACACACACACACACACACACACACACACACACACACACACACACACACACACACACACACACACACACACACAGTGTGTGCCTGTCTGTCTGCTGGCATGCGTCTTCCGCTCGCCTCGCTGCTGCTCAGCGTTCCCATGGAAACGTACAGACCATGGGAGTGATGTCGGGCGTTCTCCTCCCCTCTGTTTCTTTTCCTTTTCTTCATTTCCCTTCATCTCCCTATACATCTCTCTATCTACTGATCTCTCTTCTTTCTCTCCTTGTGCTCCTCCTCCTCTCTCCCTTGCTCCCTCTCTCCTTCTCTCTCTTTCAACCCCTCTGCTTCTGTTAACTCTTTCACCATCTCCACTGCGTCCCAATCCCCCCTCCGTTGTTACCCCACATCTCCACCCCTCCACTATTCTCTCTGTTCCGCTCTCTGTCCGGACCTTCCCTCCCTCCCTCCTCCTTCCTATGTCTATCTCTCTCTCACAATCTCTCCATCTCCATCTGTCTTTCTCTCCCCCGCTTCCTCCCTTTCTCTCTCTCTCTCGCTCTCTGTGACTCTCTTTCTCGCTCTCCCTTATCTCTCTCTGTCCCTCCCTTTCTTTCTCTCTCTCTTCTCTCTCCCTCTCTCTATACATGCTTCCCTTTTTCCCTCTCCTCTCTTTCTCTCTTTCTTTCTTTCTTTCTTTCTTTCTTTCTTTCTTTCTTTCTTTCTTTCTTTCTTTCTATCTTTCTTTCTCTCTGTCCCTGCCTCTCACTACCTCCCTCCATCTCCTTTACTCTCTCTACCTCCCTCTCTCTCTCTCCCTCCCTCTCTCTCTAATTCTCTCATTCCCTCCCTCCCTCCCTCTCTCTCCCCCTCTCTCTCTCCCTCTCTCTCCCTCCCTCCACCCCCCCCCCCTCTCTCTCTCTCCCCCTCTCTCCCTCTCTCTGGCTCACATGGACCTGAGTTATCGACAGGCCCTCCAGCACTCCACAAATTAAAGCATATTTCACTCACTGTGAAATCTACAATGACCCATTAAAATACAGGGCTTTCCCAGCTTTTGTGTGTGTGGCTTGTGAGCGTGTGCGTGTGCGTGTGTGTGCGTGCGCGTGCGCGTGCGTGCGTGTGTGTGCGCGTGCACATGCTCGTGTGTGCTGTGACTTACCGGCTTTCATTTGAAAAAGGAAATAGCAATTTTAAAAGAGGAGTGTGTACCCACCTCTCTCTCTCTTCCTCACTCCCTCTCCCTCTCTTTCTCCCTCTCCATTTCAAATGATACCAAAAACACACGCCCGCACACACACACACGCACACACACTATGTAACTTGATGAGAGAAACAGAATATCTCCATCATCTTGTATTTCACTCTTTTTGCGGTTTGGTGTTGTAGAAGAGGGTCTGTGTGTGTGTGTGTGTGTGTGTGTGTGTGTGTGTGTGTGTGTGTGTGTGTGTGTGTGTGTGTGTGTGTGTGTGTGTGTTGCTGCATAGTAGGCCAAGGGAGTAACTTCCCAAATACTTTTCACATGTTATGAATATTTGCCTGACGCACAGTCCATATAGCCTACTACTGTATGGCCATGCCTAATAAGCATTGTAGTGTAACGGTTTCTGTTGTGTGCCATGTCAGACCAGAGTTTGATCAGAGAGAGAGGGAGAGGGGAAAGAGGGGGAGAGGGAGATGGAAAGGGGGAGTGAGGGAGAGTGAGAAGGGGAGGGAGAGGAGAGAGGGAGAGATGGAGAGAAAGGGACGTAGACCCGGTTTCACCCACGCAATAACCCTGAGAGGGAGAGAGAGACTATTTCACCAAACAAAACCTCAACATGCTGATCACCACGTCAATTGTTTTCCAAGCATATTTTCCTGTTTCCTGGCTTGATCGTTCATAAGCCTAATTGTCTGGAGGAAGTAGCTTACCCATCTTTTGCACATGTGGGCTATATTGTATGTATATTGTATGGACTATAACGTCCATAAGCATATCATGCACAGTATACATCTGCTGCAGGTACCATGTGAATTATTATGTAGATAACCTGTCTTTTTTGTTCTCTTGTTTGATCTCCTTTCCCCCTTGCCCACCCAACCTCTTCTTCTTCCCCTTCTTTTTTTCTATGGAAATAACGATACGATGGGAACTATGCACAAAAACGGATTTCACCCACTTTTTTACTTTACTGTAAACCTGTGATGTGACAATAAAGCTGATTCTGATTGTAACCTGATTGATTTAATTGATTATATGCATAGCATAGTGGCACTTTAGTAACTTGCACAGCGTAGATTTTTGCACAATCAATAATTGCATGTCATGATTTTAAGTATTTATTGAATACATTTTAACTGAACATTTTAGTTTTGTTTCCTGTCCAGCATGAGCTGGCCACTCAGCCGACAAGTTCCATCGTAAAAATGTTCAATCATGATGGGCAAGTGCAATACATCTGAGTGCAATATATTTAAGGGCAAGTGCAATGCGTAATATGTTAAGAGTGCAATGTAGAGAAGTGTAATGTATGTTAGTTGGGTTTTGATTCAATGCTTAACATTTACCTTCAGGTTCAGGTTGTGCTGCTCTCTCTTCCAGTATAATTGGGCTGAACCATAGCCGGAATGGCAGAGGGGGGGTTATGATGTGTATTTGGAATCTCTATATTGTTTGTTGAAGTACAAAGAAGGAATCATTGTGAAGGAATCATTACTTACCTGTGTAGTAATAGTTCATGAAGATTTGTAATCTAATTTCATGCGGGTTAAAGGCATTTATGTATTTATTGTATGTTCCAGAATACACCTCTTGGAATGGTGAAGTCCAGGCTCATTAGCTCAGCTGTGTATAAAGGCTACCAGTTGACAACAGACAGATCGAGGTGTGGGTGGAGAACACACCACCATTCCAAGGGTGCTGCAGAGATTGTCCTTTGGCTTTTTGTTAACTAAGTGATGGTGAATAAACACTTTTTGGTTGCACCGTACCATGTAGGGGTGTAACGATACGTTTTAACAACGATTCGATACGTATCACGATACTTGGTTGTCGATACGATACATGAACGATACAGGTTAATTTAGAACGATACGATACGTTTCGATTCAGCGATTTAGTCGATACGATACATGAACGATACAGGACAGGTTAATTTAGAACGATACGATTCGATTCAATGATTTAAAATCGATATAGTAACTATTTATTTACCCAAAAATTCTGTGTGAAAAATAAATACCTGGATACTGGATATAAACCCCTCTTTCTCTTTTCTTCTTCTTAAAAGTACTTAGTATTGATATAATTGATTATTTGCATTGCAGAACGATTCGATACGATTATTTGCATTGCAAAACGATTCGATACGATTCAAAGTCAAACGATACGATATTTAGCTGTTTGCATATCGATATAGTAGATCGTTGAAAATTCAAAACGATGCATCGATGCAGTTACTGTATCGTTACGGACCATGGCCTTTGTACTGAATTCCAGCCTCTGTTTGGGCCATTCTCACATAGCTATTCAACAATCTACTGCCTTTGGTTGTGTGGCTACAAAACCACTTGGTACGCTTTTGTCAGACAGATCTGAGCTCGCTATTGATTAGAGGAAATTACACTATTGATTAAGATGAATAAGGTCACAGATCAATTCTCATTGGTTTGCTTGTCAAAGACTGTGTTGGGGGTGGAGCCACGCAATTAGGCCACTAATGAAGCAGGACAGTCATGCCCTCTGGAAGAGGACACCTATTTGAGTGAGTGACCTTTCCTCCAACACATTGGTTCTCAAAGTGGGGTCCGGGGACCCCCAGGGGTCCTTCGGGGGGTTCCAGGGGGTCCCCAGAAAATGTTAATATAGCATCACAAAAGTTTTAACCACTTTAACCTTTTAAACTTTGGCTATTCATAATTGGCAGATATACAAGCTCATGAGCATGTAGATCTGCTATTTTTTTTAAATCATGAACATTTTTGCGAACCTTTGAATATATATATTTTTTAAAGCGAACATTTGTAACTCAAATCTTTGCTTCTGGGGGGTCCCTGGAACAATATATTTTGATATGGGGTTCGTGGCCAAATACATATAATTTTGGGGGTCCTTGACATGAAAAAGTTTGAGAACCGCTGCTCTAGCACCACCGTCAACTTTGTAAACTTATTATGTATTAATCTTTTTTTTATAGCCCCGCAATTGAGATGACAATGTCAGTTGGGAAAGAATGAGGACATGGGAATTGCCTTATAAGTCAAACAGAGACATGAAAGGAAGTAACATGGAGACATTGGAAGGGTGTGAGAGACCTTTTCTGAGCGACTGTGGAGTTGACTGCCTTGGTGAACCATAAAGGACTGAGTTGGCCAAGAGAGCGACCAACGCTGCAAATAGTGACGACTGAAATCGGAGTGTGCCGATGCAAGCAGAGTCATGAGCACAGGTAAGCAGCATCTATTATACACCATTGGTTCTCAAAGTGGGGTCCGGGGACCCCCAGGGGTCCTTGAGGCGGTTCCAGGGGGTCCCCGGCTAAATTTGTTAATACATTTTATCCATATTTTATATACTGTACATGTATAAAATGTGTTTATATAAACCTAACCCCGTGGCACGCGTGGCAGGGGAGTGCATCCCCCCCGGTCAAAAAAAGTATGACGTCTCGGAAGTACAGAGAGTCCGAGACTATAGGGGGGACCAACTAAACTTTGCAACGCACGGCGACTCGCTCGCTTTAGCTCGCTTGGCGGCGGTGCCTGTGGCTAAAAAAAAAGTCACAAAAAAATATAATAATGATAATAAATCGGTAAAATCAGAATTAAATAACATAACCCCAACCTAAACCCAACCCTAACCCTAAAACCGAAATAAAGTAGCCAAAAACGTATCATAATCCGCCCAAAACGTGTGCTTTGCGCGCGTGCGGGGGCGCATCAGAGGAATCTCGCCTAGAGCGCTGATCAGCCTAGAACCGGCCCTGCCTAACCCTAATCCTAAACTCACAAAAATATACCTAACACTAACCTCACAAAAACTGTGTGGAGAGAGAGAAAGAAAAAAAGTCACACCTACGGTGCCAGCTTTTCAAAATAAAGCTTTTCAAAATAAAGCTTTTCAAAATAAAGCGACCCGTACATTTTTTTATTACCTACCTCTAAAAAAATCTACCTAGTAAATGTCCCTTCAGGGGCTCTGTAGGATTCGAACATGGGAGGTTGCAACTACTAGCTACGCGCTGCTACCAGCCACAGAGGAAGCTGGCTGTATTTGAGTAGTATTTGAACTTCCACTACGTGCCTTTTAGTTGTTGTAGTCTTATAGTGATGCATTAGGGAGTGAAAATGACAGAGTGGCAATAACTGACGCCTATCTGTGAGAATGTGTTGGTTATACACAACCACATGGGTCAACGGCAAGGTAAAAGATAAGTGAGCTCACAAGTCAGATTAAACTGTCCATGGAAGCTAGATAACGATTTATTAGATAATGATTAATATGCCCTGCAGTTTAATCTGATGTGTGATACCCTCTCTATCCCTGCTCTCCTCTGCCCCACATGCAGGGGTGGGACAGAGTACTCAAGCCAAGTACTTGAGTCAAAGTATAGATACTCCTGGTCAACTAGTACTCCACTACAAGTTGCAAGTTAAAGTACTGGAGTACGTGCCTTTAAAAATACAAAAAAAGTATTCAAAAGCACATGCTTGTACAAATACTATTAATATTCAAAAGTAGAAATTACAAAGGACATTTTATGTTTACTATCAATGCATTGCTATAATGTTGACATTTTCCAAAAAAAGATTTTCCAGAAAATGGAAAATGTCAGAAGTCAGAAGCACAATATTTGCCTTTGAAATGGAGTGCAGTGAAAGTCATAAGTATCGATAATACAAATACTCGAAGTACAGATAAGTAAATGTACTTACTGTCCACCACTGCCTACACCCCCCCCCCAGTGTCAGAGGTGGTTTAGCCCCGAGGTGTCTACACATTAGTGGCCCTCCTCGCCCAATGCCTTCCAATCTGACCGCTGCAGCCAATGTCACGGTTGGTCTCTGCGGACGGACGGAGGGAGGCGGATAGAGAAGGAGGGAGAGAGAGAGAGAGAGAGAGAGAGAGAGAGAGAGGGGAAGAGGATGAGAGAGAGGGATTTAGTGCAACACAGTGGACCACACAGTCCAGACCTGTCAGTCAGTATAAGATGCAGAGAGAAACGGAGCAAGAGAGAGAGAGAGGGAGAGAGGGAGGAAGGCAGAGAGAGAGAGAGACATACAGAGTGAAGCCAAGGAGAGAGAGTCTTTGGGTATATTGTCAGTATTAGTGTCTCTTGTGTGTGTGTGTGTGTGTGTGTGTGTGTGTGTGTGTGTGTGTGTGTGTGTGTGTGTGTGTGTGTGTGTGTGTGTGTGTGTGTGTGTGTGTGTGTGTGTGTGTGTGTGTGTGTGTGCGCGTGCGTGCGTGCGTGCGTGCGTGTTCGTATGAGAAATTAATTTCCGCACTAATATTATGAGAGAGATAATGTCCTATTCAATAACGGAGAGATATCATCTCAGATATATATTTGTAGCACCTGAACATCATTTCACATTAATATAATTAAGAATTGACTTACTTCACTATCTCTCTTGCACACAGACGCACGCAAGCACACACACACACACACACACACAGCCATTATCATTTCCAATGGAGCTGGCTTTGTGCCTTCCGTTGAGGTACTTTGAAACTGATAGAGACATGATGAATATTATGATGATGATGATGATGATGATGATGATGAGGCAAGCTGTTAGTTCTGTTATGTTCTCCATATTGAATATGAATAGTGTAATCCAGTGTGGGCCTTGCACTTTCACTGCACACAAGATCTCATTGTCTGTGCTAACACAATGTATACAAAGTTATACGATTCCATCTCTTTATGTTGCTACAAAGCGTTTACCTTGTGTCGAGAGAATACTTCAAGGGAGCAGAGAGGCACACTTCCAAGGATAGCACACTACACAGACACATTCCATTTACAATGGCGTATCGCCATTGTGTTGTGCTGAGAGCTCCTCTAAGAGTCTCTACTTTGTTTAATATGTCTGAATCGAGACTAGTGGTTAATTATTTGGTGTGACACACAACTCCTTGTGAATGAGTCATCAGAGTCCTTGATGACGGTATTGTCTGAAAATGGATTGTACTTCTAGGTAAGTGCCTTACCCTTCATCAAGTACGATACAATACACGTGGCCTACAGTGTAGTAAGTTGTCTCAATGACGCACTACATAAAGACGCACGCGGTGCAAGGATGACTGAGTTCCAAAGAAAATAAATATACAGTACAAGGTTTCCACCTTACAGGGACGATATGATGCAAGAGCAATGTGGAAGACGCATGTTTCACTGAGACTAAAAGCTTTGTGTCGTGGTTGTCGGGCAAACATCTTTCTTTCTTTCTTTCTTTTTCCTTCATTTATTCAGGGAAGCCCATTGAGAGCAAGCTCTCTTTTTCAAGGACGCCCTGATAACAGTATATAAAACACATACATAATGAAAAACAATAACAAACATTTGAATCACATTACAACGGCACAGATGCAAATAAATATAGTGTAAAAACAGGTGCAGTCACTATGTACTGTAGTGTGTCCTCAAGAAGCATCCAAGTCCTTAATAGAGCCCTGAATGTCTCTATTGCGACCAGTCGCACCAGTTTCAGAGTGTCCTGTCCTGAAGTTTGTTACATTTGTGTGGAGCATAACAAATGAAAGCAGTCTTTCCTTGTTCACGCTTGTACATCCTATTTTTGTGGGGTGGAAGGGGCTATTGATGAGGGGGGGGGGGGGGGGGGGGGGGTATTATTATTAAGTATAATGACATGGCCAAAATAGAGACACCAGCTTGAAAGTGGTTATAAGTCTGTCTGTGGGTTTTATAAATATTTAACCAATACAAAGTATTAACAAGAGCTTGTGCCTAAATAATAATAATAAAAACTATTTGTATAGCACCTTTCATGACATGAAATGCAGCTTGTGAAAGCAGAATCTGTTTGGAGCACTCATAACACAATAATGATGAGACAGACAAGAATTAAATTTCCAAAGTATGAGAGAGTTTAAAGGTATTATAATACAGTGGAGCCAACTTACACGTCATCAATGGGACATACTAGCTGACTCAATCAAAGCAATGGGCAGCACATACTTAAATAGGCTTCACCCAGTCTCCACCCCTTCAGGGTGGGGTGTAACCCAATTTCTTCAAGGTACTTTCATAGTCAAATTTGACACCTTCTTCATTAACACATGACACGAGAAGACGGTGAGAACAGACAGTCTCAATACACATTGTTTGCATTACTTAAGTTCAGGTGCCAGCCAGTCTTAAAAAGCAGGGTGGAGTCACAGACTGCGGGAAACTTTAAAAGGCAATATCTGTATACATTGGTTTGTTCTTTAGAGTGTTTACTTCTTTATAAATTTCCATGACATTCCCTGATTTAAACATTTAAAGAACTCTTGAGATTGCGAGACAGAAAACAAAAAAATGCATAATGTGAACAGTAAACGTCATCCAGGCAGATGCGAAAAACCTAGAGTTTCTTTTTCTTGCACTAGGAAAATTCAGCTGCAGCCCCCTTTTTATCATTCCTCCAGGGCGACTTCATAAAAATGACTGGATACATTTAATAACAGCATTTAACAACCAAATGTCATGCGCTCCTGTGCGCAGGAGAACTTCCTCAAAAACATTTTGACATGAAAAACAGAAAATCTTCAGCTCAGGAAAGCCTCCATCCAAAATTGTCCAGTCTCTCACGTCGCAGTGTCCCACAGGCCCATTCGGTCAAAAACGATACTCCAGGTTGATACAAGCTAAGCTTGTAGCCCCCCGTCAGCTCAAAGACCTCATAGCATCTGCGTCCACTCCACCTGGCATCAGCCAACCGATCATCTCATCCCAATCCAGAACTCCGTTCCTCCCAAACCTTCAGGATTCAGCGTTTCAGAGCGCTTCCTTGTCCCTCAAGGCACACACTCCATTTCTGTAAAAGAAACACAAGATGTATAAATAATCTCATCTTTACAAGGGTTCATACATGCAAAATCACAGAATTCTAGAAACTCCCATTCAGAGCCAGAGCCGGGCATAATTTCAACATTCAGCCAAAATCTATTACACACAGGGATATATAGGGTTAGATAAAATCTTTTCAAATAGTATAGCATACGAAAAAAAACATATCACTGTGTTATAGCAAACCACGATACTCAATACCACACAAGCCGTAGAGATATTTAGCACGTTGTCATCATCTCCAATTCCTCCTCTCTCAGAACAGTTCCACTGCCGTTCATAAGTGGACCTGCGAATAAACACTCACAATAACATTATTTAACATACCCTAACTAAACCACATGTATGGAATTTATTTAGAGGCACTCCACTGGCTATAGTAAACTAATCTTACTTCACGTTTAGAAATCCATTCTCAAACCAATACTAGTTACCAATTACCATACAATTCATTAAATTAATATTGCTATTTAGTGATGTGGTCCTGCAGTCCTGTGTCTGTGTCACTAAGAGAGAAGCAATCATTTACTACAAAAACATCTTAAAGAGAAACAGAATAAAACATGACATGAATTAGCATCATTCAATATAAATATAAGCACACACAGAAACCATGTCATATGTTTACACAGTCCTTATGCTCAATTATTCAGTAGGAAAAGCACTAGGATACTTCAAATCAGAATAAACAATTAAAACAATCAAAAAACATACTTACCCCACAGCTTGGACGCCCAGAAAGTTTCACTCTTCCTCGTACCAAAGAAATTACAACACAATACTTTCCGACGCGCATGCCAATAGTTTAGGAATTAGTAATATTAGTAATTAGTTGTTAGTCACAGAAGGACACAAGATAAACACTCATAACATAGCAATATGAATTCACATCAAAATAACAGTCAGCCTCCCACGCATTAAATTCTGCAACCCTAAAGGAAACTGGGGACATTATAAAACAATCAACACATCATATATACATAACCTTTTCCTTATGTTCAAAACATGGAGAAGAACACTTTAAGCAAGATATTAAGACAAGGAAAAACATCTCAATTTAGTACGGTCAATCTTTGCTCGTGAGGCGTCCCTCAGAGAGCAAAAACTCTTAAAATGGCTTACAAGGCGTCAACGTCGCATTCTCTCGCAAAATGACCAGGCTGATGACAGTTCCAACATAACCACTCATCTAATGTGGTCACATCAGCCGGACCACCATTATCTGGAGCATAGAATTCCAATTGAGCCATTAGCAGTCTATCACCCGTGGCTTTTGACTTTTTCAGTTGAAGAATAGAAATTCCTACCTACTATTATTATATAATATTTAATTTTCCTATCTATCTAAAACGATTTATCTATCTCCTGTTAACTATTTAACAGGCTACCATAACAAAAGGATTCAATACTCACTTTGAATTTTAAGCTACTCAGTACCCCTCCTTTTCAAGACAGCAGAATAGCGGTTTTCTCGAGGCCTCGGTCCGTCCCGACAGGCCTTTAAAAAAATCCATGTACTTACAGATGCGGAACCTTAACCTTGATCAAAAGGTAATTGTGCTGTTCTTGTACACACAACATTACAATAAACAACACTCGCACAGACACACACACACTTATACAGACCATTCATTCTGTGCTAGCTTTGTTGTAACTCTGTACAACCGGACCCGCAGGCCGGACAAAAAGTCCCCCTGAACAGACAGCCGGCGACCGTTTGATTGATTGATTGAATAACTTCTATACCAATACATGCAAAAACTAAAAGAGTCACTGAACGCATTTACACAACCTTACTAAACATGACCTCCTAACGGTTTGAGTGTGTCGGCTTATGATTACTGCGTTTCTCCGACTGACGTTAATCGGCAACACTAAAAAACATTCCACCAAGAATACAAATTTAAAAGATTAAAACACGTCCACAGCCTCCATTTTTTCATATATTGTATCCTCAAGGCTGTATTCAAAAAATCAAGCAAAGTCCCTCTAATCTGTGTCATGCGCATGAAGGCGAGACTTTTCAGTCTCCCTACATATAGACCATCAAAAAGCCTATGGTGATCACAATTCATCACTAATACTTCAAAACTGAAACAATGTCTCCCACTAGTACACCCAAACAGATTCCCCACTAACAAGACACTTACTGCGGTGATTGGCTGAACAGCGAAAGACTGGTTGGGCCTCCAAAGCAGGACAGGACAAAATATCTGTATACATTGGTTTGTTCTTTAGAGTGTTTACTTCTTTATACATTTCCATGACAAGCTCAAAGTGCTTTACAGAGCAAGAATAAAGCACAAGTGCTTTACAGAAGAAGTACAAAACAATAAAGCAAAAAAAGAAAAGCAAAAGCATATAAACAACATTAAAATAATAGCAAAAAAGCCAGTGAATCAGACAAAACAGGGAGGACATGAATAACAATACAACGATTTAAAGATCAACTATAAAAGCAAGAGTGAAGAAATATGTTTTGAGCTGTGCTTTAAAGCTTTCCACAGAGGCTGCCTCTCTTAGGTGTAATGGGAGTGTATGACCTGGTCATGTTAAATGTGCTGTATAAATAAACTTTGATTTGATTTGATAAATCATAACTATATTGGATCCATTGGAACAACACCTGGTTATTTATTTATTTTTCATTTCCTGAAAAGTAACGATTTTGGACATATACAAAGGTTTCTCCCCGGCAGCAGCAACCATACGATGCAAGAGGACGGTGGAAGACACCTTGACACACAGTGGACTATATTATAAGCCCATATATATTTCATTCTAGAAACATACAGTACGTTTCAATATGAATGAAGTCACATTCAGCCTACATTCCATCGGCATGGTGAACAAAGCTTTTTGCAGCTGTATCCAGCAGCAACGAGGCCAACGCATTAGCCTGTGGTTCTGATGCGGCTTGCTGAATAAAGCCGATAATAGAGGAGTGCTGGTATTATGTTGAAAATGCTCATATTCACCACGGGACTCTTGGGAGCAATAGAATAGCCAGAAACAAAGGATCCTATCCATATCATCTTTTGCAGAGGGGGTTCAAACCCCTTTAATGTATGGGAACACATAGTAGGATATTTAGCCTCCAGGCTCCACAGCACGGCTAACGCCAATTTCTGTCACTACCTGGAGGTACAGTAATTCCCAAGCTATAGAATCCTGCAAAGCCGCCGCAGGAGCCTATAGTCAGCTCCACTGTCTTCAATGGAGCTGTTACAGCGCTCATACTGCACCAAGTGCTAACGCTGCATGATGGGGATTTCTTCTTAAAACCCTAGAACACTAACGTTGAAAATTGTCACACCATCACTAACGTTGGGTTTATTTTACCCGATATTATAATAAATTCCATAAAAAACATTTCTGACTATCCAGCAATGGAGGGAGAGGCTAAAAAGCATATCGTCAGTGTCCAGCCGGGACCAGCTAACTCCATTTTCAGTTTTTTTTTTCATAAATCAACGCTATTGAACATCATACATCTGTGTAATTTTAAAAAAAAAATTACATATGAAAAGTATTAAAAAGCGCCTCTGACGAAAACTCCTAACTCCATTGGACCCTCAAACTGTCCGTCAAAAACAAACAACTCCCCCCTCCTCTCAGGCTCTCGAGAAGCTCTGCTCTGTATGAGGCAGACAGGGAGAAGATTTTTCAATGCTTTTGGGAGAACATAAACTGGGAAGAGAAGAGAATGTATGTGCAAGGTTTGATAGATGTCACCCCAGTAAAGAGGAGAAGGGTGTCTTCACAAAGGTCATCTGCTCGTGTTTTCTTTTTAAATGTTAATGGACAGAGAATGAGTGTGTGCAGGAGTTTGTTTCAAACATCTCCAAGAGCTCAAGGAGATCATGCCAAAAGACTTTCACAGCTTTTATGAAAATCTAAAGCACTAAGAAACACCCACCACACACACGCAACACACAACACACAACAGTGTGATAATAAAATGTTGATAGGTATATGATAGGTAAATTCAACTGTGGTTGTTATTGTTAGTGCAGTAGGCTACAGATTTGACAGATTCTATTTTTCATGAATGTATTTTGTATTTATATGCCATTTATTTATTGTTGGTGTGCCATGATCGCTTTTGTTAAATACATGATTGAGTATTGAGGCAGAATTGTTTGTTGCACTCAACTGTAGAAGAACAACAGTGGTAACAGTTAGATCCATGGTTGTTTACAATGCATGTTAAAATAAAAGTTGTTTAAGTACAGAATTCAGCTTGATCTATAGTATATGAGGATGGCGCTCACCATAAATAGCTGATCTCCAAGCTCACAATGCGTTGTGATGTGTTGTGAGCTTTGAGATCCATTGCCAGCTGTTCTTATCAATGATGGACAAAACCTCCTAACTCCACTTGCACTGGATTTGGGTAAAGTGGTGATAATATAATAACACATGCAAGTATCTGATAATATATAAAGTCACAATACCAAGTTTGATGAGGCAGTATTGCTTAGTTTTAAAAATATAAGGTTTTCTTCATTTTCTGAAAAATTAATATTTTGTTTTTCATTTCCTGAACAATTACCATTTTGGATTTAGCTGGTTCCGGCCGAACAGCAGAGATATATGATGGAAAGCGTTACAGCTAAACTACATACTGTATGAGGACAGAGAATTTCGATATCAGATGGACACCGGTAGTACTGCAGTTGCCCAGACTGATTGGTGATGCGGTCCCCCCTTAAAGGTTTAATGACATTCACTTTTACACCACATTCAAAGTCTTTGTCCTGGTCCTTCAAAAGTGTACAAAAAGTTTTAAGTGAAAATTCCATTCCAGTGATCAATGGCAGGTGTTTTTCTCTCACATTTCTAAAGCCTTTTCAACTGCAATGAAAAAAGAAATCTTTGCCTGCGGGTGTCGCTGGTGAGGGATTTTGCCTGTCAATCATCGCCTCTGCTCCGCCCCCCCCAAAGGAAAGGATAGGGGAGGGGAGGGGCGAGGAGGAGAGTGGGCGGGATTATTTGACAGTGACCTCACTGTCGAAGGGCCAAGCTCAGATTACTTTTCAGCCTAATTATTCAGAAAACCCCAGACCACAGAAAATCCACTGAATGTTTTAAGTTCAGGTTTTTTGGGTGTAATTGAGGTCATAAAACCCCAAATAAAACATTGAAAATAAAAAAAGTGAAAATGAATGTCATGATACCTTTAATGTGGTTGAACGGGAGTTGATTGAACGGCCTGGTTGCTTGTCCTCCCTGTGCTATTGACCGGAGTGTCCTGAAGGTCATGCAGGGACGTATTGGTGCTGTTAGAATAATGATGTGTGGTTGCCTGATGTGTCTGTGATGCCTTTGTACCTTTTTCTTTGATGTGTCTGATGCTGTTGAATGTGTGATGCAATTTTTCTTTTAGTTTGTTTTTCGTTTTGTGTATGTCCGTATCCAGTGGTGTAAAGTAACTAAGTACATTTACTCAAGTAGCTACTGTAATTAAGTAATTTTTGGGGATATTTTTAACTCTACTGGAGTATTTCCAATTTTCAATACTTTTACGTCTACTCCACTACATCTCAGAGGCAAATATTGTACTTTTACTTCACTACAATTATTTGAAAACTTTAGTTACTAGTTACTTTGCAGATATAAATTATTATATTACGTACATTAACCACTTCAGCCCTATTTTATACATACAGTAGGCTACACAGAGTTTAATCGGTTGCAGACATTGTGTAATCTATAGAAATGAAATGAATTGTGTGCCGCTATATCTATCAAAATATAACAAGTTTTAGTTTAGTGGAAACAAGGCCGCAAGGACTTTTTTTTGTGTTCTCCTTTTAGACCAAGTGTAAGCGTGCTGTTTTGCATTTCTGTCTAATTATATATTCAACTCAATTCAAGTTATATTTTTGGTATTATTTATGCGTGAGTCAATTCTTCAAACTGTGTATACTAAAATAAATGCTGGCTCTGGCAGGTAGTGTTATGTCCAACCTTTATTTTATTTGAAGAATATCAGCATTGCGCCATCAGACAGAAGACACAGTGTCCCACAGGATCGACTGAAGAGACTGCGGGACTCTTTTGTCTTTCCTCAGCCTGTCAAAGTGTTAATCCATTAAGACCGGGAACGCATCTGTGTCATTTTTTGATTTCTTTGGCTATTCAAAAAAAGCAGATCTACAAGCTCATAGCGCGGCACCGAGTGCCCGCGCTATGAGCTTGTAGATCTGCTATTTTAAAAAAATCGTGAAAATGTGTGCAAATCTTATATATATATATATATATACATATATATATATATATATATATGTATATATATATATATATATATATATATATCATACTGTATATATATTTTTTTAAAGCAAACATTTGTAACTCAAATCTTTGCTTCTGGGGGTCCCTGGAACAAAATATTTTGAGATAGGGGTCTGTGGCCAAATAAATATCTAAAAATGTTTTCTAAATCCTAACAGTATGTTGCTACTGTATCAGTGGTGCTCCAACTTTTTCATGTCAAGGACCACCCAAAATGATGTAATTGGCCACGGACCGCCATCTCAAAATATGTTGTTCCAGGGACCCCCAGAAGTAAAAAATTATCGCTTAAAAAAAACGTATATATATTCAAAGATTTGCAAAAATGTCACGATTTAAAAAAAATTGCCAAAGAAATCTTAAAATGACACAGATGCTTTTCCCGGTCTTAATGGATTAAATCAGAGTCTGGGTTCTAAGTATACCTCAGTGTTCATGTGGACTAAGCTCACTGAATACACAGGGAGAGGTTCAATTGATGCACTGCAGCCACTTATTCCTAGTGTCTGATGTAGGCCTACTAGCTTGTAGTTGTTTTGTGGTTTGGTTAGATATTTTGTTATTTACTGTATGTGAAACAATTGAGCATACATCTTAGGACACAAGACAGATGTCAGAAGAATATTCTGATGATGAACTGAAAATAAAATAAAATGAAAGAAACCGGGATAATGACTTGACTCAAATGGTTTAAAGATCAGTATCAGCTCAGCCACAAATTAAAAAACGTATTCACCCGTAACAAAAACACGTTTTCCTAATAATGCCTCTGTCAGGTGGAAACCTAATATGTCCGAGACTGTTACTTTTCAGGATTCAAATTCAAAAATAGCAGATCGAAGCTCAAAACGCGTCGCTTCCTGCTGCGTTTCGAGCCGTGTTTCGGCATTGTCTATCACCTGCTCTAGTGAATGGCTGCCACAGGTTAGTCAGGGTGCTTGTTCATCTGGATGTGGAACGGTGTGTTCCTTTGCATGCGTTACGACCTCCTGATGAAAAGAAGCCGTTGTCAGGTGTTTCGCAGGAGACATGAGCAATCTATGGAGCAAGGTGGTGCATGGGGGCGTGTCAAACTCCAAGGGGCACAGGGGTTGTATTTAGTCTCTGAATTAATCATGGGTGCGTTTTGGACGTAAACAAATGAGTGTTGTCTCCCACTCCCTTTTAAAAGCCATGTGTGCCTGCCTGGGCCTGCTTTCAAATAGCAGATTCAGCAAGTTGGAGGAGAAACAAACGATTTTCAGCCGAGAAAAAAGGAACTGCTTGTGCGCGGAAAGTGAAAGCGTGTGACCATCTATGGGAGAGGCAGGAATAATAATGATGATGATAATTATGTCAAGAGACTGGGCAAACAACAGCTCCTCGTACCGCTCACCAAAATCAAGTGGAAACGACAGATGGACCGCCCTGAATGGCTGTGCTACAGCTGCAGGAGTGTCCTGAAGGTCATGTATGGAAGATCGGTGCTGTTAGAATAATGATTTGTGGTTGCCTGTGTCTGTGATGCCTTTCTGAGTATTTCTTTGATGTGTCTGACACTGTTGAATGTGTGATGCAATTCTTGTTTTTGTTTTGTGTATGTCTACTGTATGTCCATTCAGTATAAATTATGGACCATCTACTTAACTTAAGTGTTAAAGGAGAGATCCGGCCATTTTAAGTGTTATCTTTGATGTGTCGCTAATCACTCACCATCATTGAAAGGGACGTTGAGTTATTTCAGAGAGTCCCGTGTCGTGCAGTCGACTTTCAGTGCATGTTTGAGTATCATGAGACTCCACAATGAGCAGTAGTAGAGAAAAAACTAACTTTGCATCGGTTATAATAGACGAATTTCACTCTTACACGGGCTCCCATTATGCCACGGAGGGGGTCGCCAGACTGCATGACACGGAATAACTCAACGTCCATTTCAATGATGGTGAGTGATTAGCGACACATCAAAGATAACACTTAAAATGTCCGGATCTCTCCTTTAAGTGGTCAGATGGGTGGGATTTTTTTTAAATGTTCAAGTGGGCACTGATCCCGAAAAAGGCTGAGAACCACCGTTTTAAACCTCTAACCTCAGAGACATCCCTTGTTTCAGTGGTTTCACAGTTGAATCGGTTGCAGGAATCATGTAATCTATAGAAATGAGATTGTTTGCCACTATATCTATTAAAATATAACACGTTTTAATATAGTGGAAACGAGACCGCAAGGACTTTTTTGGTGTTCTTCTTTTAGACCAAGTGTTTGACTGTACTCGTGCTGTGTTGCATTTCTGTCTAATAAAAATATTCAATTCAATTCAAGTTATATTTTGGTATTATTTATGCCTGAGTCAATTCTTCAAGCTGTGTATACTAAAATAAATGCTGTCCCGCAGGATCGACTGAAGAGACTCTTTTGTCTTTCCTCACCCTGTCAGATGTGTTAACCCATTAAAACCATGAAAGCATCTGTGTCATTTTAGATATTTGCATTGGCTATAAAATAAATAGCAGATACAAGTGATTAAAACAAAAAAACATGTTGAAAGTGTTTGAAAACAAATTGAATAATTTGTTATTTTCTTTAACACAAATCTTCTCTTCTGGGGGTCCCTGGCACAAAACGTCTTCAGATAGGGGTCCACGGCATATATATCAATTTGGGGGTCCTGGACATGAAAAAGTTTGAGAACTACTGATTTAGAGGGCATTTGTAGAATCTGCCTCAGGTCTCAGTGGGTTTACCCATTAAGACCGGGAACGCATCTGTGTCATTTTAAAGAGGTGGTGCCATGGTTTTGCACTTTTTCTGTTTTTCATTTGTCTATGAAGTTGATATAACTTTATTAAGCCCCCTGGTGGTGTTTTTATGGTGTTTTATGTCTTCTCGGACTACTTTGAGTTTCTTCCTGGAGGCTGAAACCTTGAGGGTCAAACGTGCCAATAGAAAAACAGCGCTTTAGTGACATAGTAAAAACATACCCTCCCCCTCATTATCATAACACAACAGGTGTGGGCATGAGGAGGAGGAGGGACTAGGACAGGTGGGTGGTGCTAAGGTGGTGGAGGAGGTGCTAAGGTGAGAACCAGGTAAAAATCACTGAAAATCACGGCACCCTGTCTTTAAGATTTCTTTGGCTATTCAAAAACAGTAGATCTACAAGCTCATAGCACGGCACTGAGTGCCGCGCTATATGAGCTTGTAGATCTGCTATTTTTGAACAATCGTGAAAATGTGTGCAAATCTTTGAATATATATATTTTTTGAACAAGTGAACATTTGTAACTGAAATCTTTGCTTCTAGGGGTCCCTGGAACTAAATATTTTGAGATGGGGGGGCCAAATACATATCTAAAAATGTGTTTTAAATCCTAACAGTATGTTTCTATATCAGTGGGGCTCCAACCTTTTCATGTCAAGGACCACCCAAAATTATATGTATTTGGCCGCGGACCCCCATCTCAAAATATGTTGTTCCAGGGACCCCCAGAAGCAAAGATCGGAGTTATTTTTTTTTGCTTTAAAACATATATATTCAAAGATTTGCACACATTTTCCAAGATTTTTCCCAAAATAGCAGTTATACAAGCTCATAGTGCGGAGCTCGTAGATCTGCTATTTTTTGAATAGCCAAAGAAATCTTAAAATGACACAGATGCGTTCCCGAATTGAATGGGTTAGATCAGAGTCTGGGTTCTATGTACACCTCAGTGTTCCTGTGTGGACTAAGCTTACTGGATGTACACAGGTAGTGATTCAATTGATGCACTGCAGACACTTATTCCTAGTGTCTGATGAACTACTACAGGTTGTAGTAGTTGTTTTGTGGTTTGGTTAAATATTTTGTTATTTACTGTATGCGAAACAATTAGCCTACATCTTAGGACACGTAAGACAGATGTCAGAAGAATATTCTGATAATAAACTGGGGGGAAAAAACGGGATAATGACTCGACTCGAGTGGTATAAAGATCAGTATCAGCTCAGCCAAAAATGTATAAAACGTATTCACCCGTAACACGTTTTTTTCCTAATAATTCCTTTAGTTAAAACATATCGTCTCTGTCAGGTGGAAACCTCATATGTCCGAAACCTTGCAAGATTCGAATAAAAAAATAGCAGATCTAAGCTCAAAACGCGCCACGTTTGCATGCGTTTTGACCTCATGGTGAAACTCCTCGCTGTCGGGTGAAAAGAAGCCGACGTCACGTGTTTCGCAGGAGACATGAGCAATCTATGGAGCAAGGTGGTGCATGGGGGCGTGTCCAACTTCCAGGTGCAAGGGGCACAGGGGTTGTATTTAGTCTCTGAATTAATCATGGGTGTGTTTTGGGCGTAACATGGATTGAACAAATGAGTGTTGTCTCCCACCCCTGGTGCATTGCTATTTCAAATAGCAGATTCAGCGAGTTTGGAGGAGAAACAAACGATTTTCAGCCGAGAAAACAGAGCTGCTTGTGTGCGAAAAGTGAAAGCGTGTGACCATCTATGGGAGAGGCAGGAATAATGATGATGATAATTATGTCAAGAGACTGGGAAAACAACAGCTCTTCTCACCGCTTCACCGAAATCAAACGAGAGATGGACCGCCCTGAATGGCTGTGCTACAGCTGCAGGCGTGTCTTGGGCATGCATTTCTCAATCACACCTGACCTTACTAAATTATAATGTGCTGTAATGTCCTGTAATGTGTCCTCATTTATGTCCAAGAGACATCTGTGATATCTCGACATATCAAATTAATAATCACATGTTTATTTAGGTTGTTTATTAGACCATAAACCACCCACTTACTTAAACCACCTATTAAAGCATGCACGCTGCGTGCTCTGCGTCGGAACACCGAAACGGATGTCTTGTTACGGCTGTCAGCAGTCACAAGGTATAGTGGCCAACATGGGAGAATTGGCATAACTGAACTGGGACAAAAGGGAAAGAGGATAATAGTTGTAATTTTTCAGACCACATGAAAACAATTCAAAAAAATATTTTTAGTTTTCTCTTTTTCTCTGTCAACAGGACAGAACACTATTTGGAAGGCCCCCAGCCTGTGCTGATTGGTTGATTCATGGCTTTGTGAGGTGATAATTGGATGATGACAGTAGTGTGGAGCACTGGAAGCATAAGATTGATGGCCAACCCTGCCTGGAGTTGACATGGCTAAAATGTGTGTGGCACTGGCTCTACTGTGTGTGTGTGTGTGTGTGTGTGTGTGTGTGTGTGTGTGTGTGTGTGTGTGTGTGTGTGTGTGTGTGTGTGTGTGTGTGTGTGTGTGTGTGTGTGTGTGTGTGTGTGTGTGTGTGTGTGTGTGTGTGTGTGTGTGCATGACGTGCATACTGCATATACCTCGGTGCGTATGAATGTAATCTGGCTCATACCTGTACACCTGTGTAGCAGCTGAGCGCTGTGAGATAAGCGTGGCCCAGGGCCATCCATCACTAACATTACAAACTAAGACAAGTCCCTATAGGCTCCACAAAGACACCCAAGGACGGTAGACCTCACATGCCCCTGTGTCCCCTCCCACCATATGGGCCCAAGGCCCCAAACTGGAATTCATATACTGCAGAATCCTGGGTTCGATTCCCGCCGGGGACGTTGTGGGCGCTGGGGGCGTATCCTCTCCTCTGCATGACGTGTCATCAATGCCCATACCCTAGGTGGGGATGGCGAAAGGGCCTTTCTGTGTGGGGTTTGCATGTTCTCCCCGTGTCCCTAGGATACGGGGCTCAGTTCAGCTACAGCCGAGGCGCCCGATGGAGGGGAAAGGAACTGGTTGGAATAACGTGTTCCTTCCACGAGCTACGTCCTACCGGGTAAACTTCCCCTGTAAGGTGATAAGAAGCGGCCTGCTCACTCCTCATGCATTGAAGGAGGCATGAGCTCAGTTCTGGGATCTCCCCAGGCTAGCAGAGCGAGAGCAGTGCACTGGGTGAAAGAAATGGGTTAAAAAATCTTGGGATAAAAATTATAAAAAAAGATTATATAAATATGTAATATTTGTTGTTTGTTTACATACCTCTGTAAGATGATGTGCATAGTTTGTCCATCATATCATTGTCTCTCCAATGGAAACAGAAACCAAGCTGGGTCATGTTGTTTTCCATGTAGAGCTATAATGGCACACCTGTGTGGTTTTCCACTCCACACTCCATTGCCACAGCAGCACAGGGATGGCAGCAATAAATCACATTGGTGCGCTGCCATGGATGCGATGATGGTGGCATAATGATGGTGGCGGCAGCCAGGAGCGCGATAATTGGGACTTGCTATCTGTGAATGGGTGGCTATCGGCTACATAAGCCAATAGTCTAGATTAGAGATATGCCTCCAAAGGTAATGAGACTCGCTTAACCCATTCAATCCGTGAACGCATCTCTGTAATTTTTTGATTGCTTTGGCTATTATTTATGAGCTTGTAGATCTGCTATTTTTGAAAAATCGTGAAAATTTGTGAAAATCTTTGAATATATATATTTTTAAAGGGAACTTTGTAAAATATTGTGTTCCAGGGACGCCTAGAAGCAAAGATTTGAGTTACAAATGCTCGCTTTAGAAACATATACATATTATACTCAAAGATTTGTACAACTTTTCACGCCTTTTCCAAAATAGCAGATCTACAAGCTCATAGCACGGCATGAGCTTGCATATCTGCTATTTTTGAATAGCCGAAGAAATCTAAAATGACACACGTGTTCCCGGATTCAATGGGATAATGCATCCTCATGTAGACTCCATGTACTGTAGTGGTGTCGATGGCTGTGGAACAAAGGGAAAATGGATGAAAATGTTCTCTATCCACCTTGACACCATGTATATTCATGCAAACCCCCGACCGCCGGTGTATTTAATGTCAGGCTTGCATACATTACACAGGACGGGCAACAGCAACAGTATACATACAATTAACTGACTGAGTAGAACATGGCACAATATTTCCGAAGGGACTTGTTAGTTGTTCAGAGTTAACAAAAATGCAGCCAAGTCTCCCTTGGTGTGTCCACTTTGTTTGTAGCCTGAATGGGATTTTGTTTTACAGATGATTGCATACACATGCACACGCACACGCACACGCACACGCACACGCACACGCACACGCACACGCACACACTTTTGAGATATACTGTCCTTTGGACCTGGGCTTGCACACGTGTGCGTGTGTCCACTTTGTAGCCTGTATGGTATTTTGTTTTACAGACGCTTACACACTCACACACACACGCACACGCACCCACACACACACACACACACACACACACACACACACACACACACACACACACACACACACACACACACACACACACACACACACACACACACACACACACACACACACACACACAGTTGCCAGCAGAGACGTATGGTGTGGGATTACATTCCGTTCTGGAATTTTACACATGGCAAGCAGCAAGGCCCAGCAAGGCTGCATGGGTAGTTGTGATGGACTAACACACTACTCTGCAGGTGGCATATGTTACTGAGTATTTGAAAGCATATATTTTGTGTCTGAGCAATACAATACTGGTGTTTGCACCCATGCAGTCACAGCTGGTAGCTGTGAACCTGTTACACCCCCTTTGTGCTAAAGCACAGATTTGTTTAATGCCCAGAAGGTTGATGGTTCCAAATCTGACCATTTCCGAGCCACGCTAACCATAGACTAGCACGTTTTTTTAATCAATCAATATGGTTCAGCAGTGCCTGTAAGTATGTTATACATGTAATATTTTTGCCCCAATTGTTAAAAATCTTGAAGCCTCTCTTTTTCTGGATAACGTATTGTTAAAGTCCCCCTTTTAATGCAACAAAGTGGTTAAATAATCTTAAAAAGGGCCAACCCCGGCATGCATCTGTGTATTGAGGCCGAGTACGCCCCCAACCCCCCCCCCCCCCCCCCTCATCCCCCACCTCCCACCCAGGGGCCCGCGGCAGTGATAATCAAAGAGCATTTTTTGAAGGTAATGAACAGTAATGCTAGATAAATGTTAGTGCAGCAGCACTTAATTTAGATTGCCGTGTCTGAAATGATGTGACATTAAGCGCAACCAGAATACAAATGAATCTGTCAGTAATGTTGACTGTAGCCTAGGCTGCTGTTTTCTTAACTTAATATGGGGATTTAAAATATCTGCCTGCAAAGGATCTCTACTTTGGCAATTTAACCACCTAAACCCCCACAATGCGACGCGGCATATTGCATTATGGGGGTTGTCGATCGGCTATTTTCAGCGAAAGCTTTCCCCACAATAACAGAAAACAGAAAAGACACTAGTATTGAGCCTTGAGGGACTCCAGTTACCCATATGGGGTTTAAGTTTAAGCCAATAAATGGATATCACATTGACCTGACAATACTGTTCATCGACATACGTATGTCACAAAACCGCGTACATCTTTGGCCTTATCATTAAGTGTTATTCAAATTAAAGTAACAGACAGTAACAGGTGCGAAACAAATTGACGCTTCACCGGCATGTTTCACCGTTTTAGCACTCCTTCAGCAGCCGCTGGTTCTAAATTTTGGCGCTTTCCGGCGATAGTTCTGTCTTCTTTCACTTTCTCCACGCCGTTTGGTGCCCCCCCAAGCTTGGTGCCCTGTGCTTCAGCACCTTAAACACTTCCGTTAAGCTGGCACTGACTATAGCCTATAGGATTCATGTGCTAGATTTCTTTGAGCACTCTCTTCTGTGACATCAAAGAAGGGTGTGCGTGTGCATGTGCGTGTGCGTGTGCGTGTGCGTGTGCGTGTGCGTGTGCGTGTGCGTTGTGCGTTGTGCGCTGTGCGCGCGTGTGTGTCTGTGTGTGTTTGTTTGACAATTTGCATACCCACAATTGAAGTGCAGATCAATTGAAGTGAGGGGGAGTGTAGGTACTGGAGAGATGGACACGCTTGGCAAAGTGATAGTGAGCAAGTAGCCATGTGTATTGCTGCATGCTTATCAGACATAAGCTCCAGGACTTTCTCCCCTCTATGATTGCCTTTCAGCATAGAGAGGGATCACTTTATCTCCACTTCCAAACTCTAGTTATCTGTCTTTCTTCAACAACCACTTTTCTATTTCCTCTCTCTTCACCTCCGTGAAGCCCTGTGGGGCTCCTGCCGCCGAGCTCCACGGCCTCCCGCCTGTTCCTCCTATCGGGTTTAACGTAAGAGGTTAACGCACACTCGACTGGGTCTCCTTGCTGTAGAGGAGATTGTCTGTAGATATTCCAGGTGAACACAAATGGGCAAAATCACAGCATGGTAAAATAGGGAGTCTTATCTCTAGCTTGGTGTTATTTCAGAGAGGGGGATTTATTTGGAGGTCTCGAGGCGTGCGTGCGTCGTGATGTGTGTAGTCCCGTGTTGAGGGCTTGACCTTTGCAAGTGTTTATGTATCTGCACCTTTATTTTTGTCCTTGGTGTCTGTATAGATGTTGGAAAACATATTTTTTTTATGTGTTACTGTTTTTTCCAATGCACCAATTTCACCAGGTCGAATTCCCCTATGTGCAACCGTAAATGGCGAATTAAAGACTTCTCATTCGGATTTACATGCCTGCATGAATGTTGTGTGTGTGTGTGTGTGTGTGTGTGTGTGTGTGTGTGTGTGTGTGTGTGTGTGTGTGTGTGTGTGTGTGTGTGTGTGTGTGTGTGTGTGTGTGTGTGTGTGTGTGTGTGTGTGTGTGTGTGTGTGTGTGTGTGTGTGTGTGCGTGCGTGCGTGTGCGTGCGCCACAGTGCAGCCTCTGGTTCTGAATCAAGCCATTGAGCTCCATTCAATAGCCAGTGAGAATGGTCCATTTCTCTGGCTGTCTATTTGCCGGGCAGTCAATGAAATACACTCCCAACTGTCTCTGTCTGCTCTGCTGTCTGAAGCCCCTAACCCTGCCATCCATCTCCCTGTCATGGGGATCTATCTCTTTGTACAACTTTTATTTATCCAGAGAATCTAGCACTTTCAAAACAAGGTTACAAAGTGATTTACAAAAACAAGATTTAAATAATTACAGGAACATAACATGAAAGAGACCCCAAAAAAAACATAAAAAATATAGAAAGATAAAAATCAAATAAAAACATTTATAAGGCATAAAGAAAAGGTATGAAATGAAATAAGCACTAGCAAAAGAGAGGCAATAAGAAGATAAAAGTATTAAACATTATTAAGAGGCCTTGACATGAAAGCATGTTTTCAGAAGTGAACATAATACTGGCTTTGCTATACTTAGCTCCTGTGACAGTTTGTTCCAAAGCCGAGGTGCACGTGCCACAATTAATGCCCAATAGCCCCAGGTACTGAAGCCAGTTTTAATGTGATGAACAATCTCCCTATGTGAGGATCTCAGGCTTATATGGGACCGCAATTAACTAAAATATAACAAGAAGCCTGTCCTTACAAGTCTTTTTTTATTATTCTCGCACCTTAAAGGGATAGTTCACCCCCAAAAAGATTTTTTTTCTATCGATTAGTCACCCCATGGAGACTTGAATTCATGGATTCAGGCATTCAGCGATGCCGGTAGGAGACACAAAGAGTCTCCTACCGGGACCGCTACCTTGCTGGTAATCAAATTATTGGCTCAGGAATGCGACAAAAACAAAAAATATCCATTAAACTCTCCATGGGGTGACTAATTAATAGATTTTTTTGGGGGGTAAACTATCCCTTTAACTAACATCCATAGCATATCATGTACAGTATATATCTGCTGTGATGCTCACGCACCTTATGTCTTACCACTTACTACCTTACCGACCGGATAGATTTGCCCCCCCACTTCTTATTCTTCCCTTTTTCTTGTATGGAAATAATAAAAACAATGGAGCTTGTACAAAAACTAATTTCTGTTTTACACATGTAAACCTGTGATGTGACAATAAAGTTGACTCTAATTCTGATTCTGGTCTTTAAAAGTCCTAATAAAAAAAGTTCAATTCTGAAACTCAGACAACAATGAAGAGAACCAAGGATAGGTATAGTGTGCTTCTTTTTCTTATTTAGTCATAGTGTTGCTTAATTACTTTGTTGAATTTTGCACCCGTCAGAGATTTTTTTTAACTGAGCCCTGAGTACAGTTGCAGTAGTCTGATTATGATTAAACAAAAGCATGAATGACATTTTCGAGATGATAAAGACTCAGTTTTGCCTTTTTCTCAGCTGGAGGAAGCATGATTGTTCAACCCTTGTCACATAACTAATAGAACAGGGGTCTTCAACAGGGGGTCCGGGAACCCCTCAGGGGTCCTCGGAGTTACTGCTGGAGGGCCGCCAAATCTTTGTGTTTTTTTAAATACATTGACCACTCGTAGTATTAGGTAGTTAAATGTCTGAAAATACATTTTAACATGAATCCATCATACACTGATGATAGTGCTGTCAAACAAGTCTATGAAGCTATCTATGAAATGTATGAAAAAGTTGAATCTGCAACACAATTTTAAACATCATGTAGTGGGGTGTCCCTGCTTCATCTCTCTCTCAGCTAAGGGGTCCTTGGTCTGAAAAACATTGAAGACCCCTGCTATAGAAGAAGAGGAAAGAGTCAAAAATCACACCCAGATTACGGGCCACAAACTTAACATTGTTGGATGCTGCAAAGGCATAACTGGAAGAAGCTGGTGGAATTTGGGGGGCCAATAGGCTATATGCACAGCAGCCATTATTGTAAAGAAATTGGGCCTCTTCCCTACTTCCTTCACAGGTGCTACCAATTATGCTAATAACCTGTAAGTGTCCATTTGGTTCCATTTGTACACTCTCAGAGTTATGGGGGTCCTTGAAATTAAAAGGGTTGAGAACCACTGTGCTACACTAAATGGAACAGAGCCTTAATTTGTATCATTGGTCACACCTGTGAAGGAAGTAAGGAAGAGGCCCAATTTCTTTCCAGTATGGCTGCTGTGCATATAGAGCCTATTAGGAGGATATCAGATTTAGCTGGAGAACGTTTTGAGACGTCCAGCACCTAATGTCAGAGAGAATGACAAAATATGGGTTTAAGTGTAATATAAAGCAGAGGGTCATCTGCATAACAATAACAAATGGACATTGTGCGAATAATATGACCCCAGGGAAGCAATAAAGAACCCAGCATTGTCCCCAGGGGAACACTACAGGCGAAAGGGTAAAACGAGGAGGACGCCTCCCCAATTACAAAGGAAAGCTCCTAACAGTAATGTACTCTAGTGAAATCCCTAATGGGTTGGCATCCCTAATGCCAACACATTTTACCAGTTGATTAAAATAGTATGGTCAACTGTGTAAAAAAATTATTTAAGTTAAAGTTAAGCTAAGATTGAGGACGATTAAAATCAAGTCAGAATCAGTGGCATCAGGCAAGCAATAGATGATTGGTGACCTTTTAATAGTGTTGTCTCTGTGCTGTGGAAAGCACGGAAGACTGAAAGCCCTCCGAAAAGCTACTGAAATTCATAAAAGAGCTCAACATTTCTAAACTTTTGGATAATAATGGAAGCTTAGAAATCGGTCAAAAATGATTTAAAACCAGCCGGTCCGGTGTTGGCATCTGCAGTAGTGGTAGTAGAACCAAAGCACCGTTAAGGCTCGAAGGAAACCAGACAGTGGATAGAGAACAATTTAGAATATAGATTATTAAATTTAATTAAATGATTATATTTCATATATTTAATATATTTGGACATATAATTGTCTGAGTATGTCCTATAGAGGGAGAGAGAGAAAGACGAAGGTCTAGAGGTAAAATGAACAAATAACTATTAACATGATGTATATGATCTAACTTTTTCATGTCAAGGACCCCCAAAATGATATGTATTTGACCGCTCAATACATTTTGTTCCAGGGACCCCCAGAAGCAAAGATTTGAGTTACAAATGTTCACTTTAAAAAATACATATTCAAAGATTTGCACCCATTTTCACGATTTAAAAAAAATAGCAGATCTACAAGTTCATAGCGCGGCACTCGGTGCAGCGCTATGAGCTTGTATATCTGCTATTTTTGAATAGCCAAAGTATAAAATATGGATAAAGGGGGTTAAAATGATTGTGACGCTTTATTAACTAATTTAGCTGGGCCCCTGGTACCCCCTCAAGGACCCCCCGGACCTCACTTTGAGAATCAATGCTCTATTGGATGGGATTGTGCTTTTGCTGATGATGTTGTTATTTTATCTCCAAAGTGAAGGCGTGAAGGAAATCAATCAAAATGGCAATCAGTCAATGCTTGTGTCACACTAGCCCTGCAGCAGCCAGTCACTGACTAATCGGCACGCTGTACTCCACACACTTTCTGACAAGTTGTACTTTTCCCCTCCTTCTCCAGTACAACGTTTCTCACACTTTTTAATTTCAGGACCCCCGGGTTGGAATGCATTAATTAGGCCACGGACCCCCCATAACTCAGAGAGTGTACAAATGGAACCAAATGGACGCTGAAGGGTCCAATTTGGTTCCATTTGTACACTCTCAGAGTTACAGAGCGTTAAGGGTCCATTTGGTTCTTGACTGTCAATCAATTTAGCTGGGGTACTTTAAGTACATTTTGATGCCAATACTTTTGTACTTTCACTCAAGTCAATTTTGAATTCCGGACTTTTACTTGTAACAGAGTATTTATACATTGATACATACATTGATACTTTTACTTAAGTAAAAAAAAATTCCACCACTGCATATCAGTGCAAATATATTTATAAGAATATCCATATTGAGATATCTATAAAACGGCAAAGGTGTCGTTCTCACCTAAGTGATGCATTGCACAGTGTGTGTGCGGTCACCACCCCCAAACCCCTTTCTGAACGTGGCTCAATATCCCATGCCTCAATTGTGTCCGGAGGGCAAAGGTCAGCGGCATAGACAGAGACAGGCATCTGAAATACATTAGACACAATGGGGGGGCCATCTGTATAAGCACAAGTACATTTTGTTTTGAATTCCGGACTTTTACTTGTAACAGAGTATTTCTACATTGCGGTATTGATACTTTTACTTAAGTAAAGCAATTTATAATTTTTTTTTTAACATGAGACCTATCGTCCCTATTCTGCCCATGTCATAATCGGTGAACATTCAGGGGGAAATAGCAGATCTACAAGCTCACAAAGATGGTGAAGAAATCTGGTGTAGAGGGAAACGAGGAGGGAGTCATGGAAAGAAGACCCTTGAAGGACCCGGGTCAATGAAGTAGAATAAGGTGGATGAAACTCTTATTTGTGCAGTCCCATCATTGCAGTTAAAAGATAGATAGAGAGTCATCTCATAAAAGAAAAGAGGAGAGGAGGGGGGGGGCATAAAGTCCATAATATATGACTAATCTGCATAATAAATTAATGGATGCCTCCTATGTGACTAAAGTGCATAATAAATAAGACTCGTGAAAGTATAGGGTTTATGTGGCCAAATGTGGAGGATTTATAAAGCTCAAAGGTTTACAGCATTGGTTCTCAAAGTGGGGTCCGGGGACCCCCAGGAGTCCTTGCGGGGTTTCCAGGGGGTCCCCAGCAAAAGTAGTTAACATCACAATCACCTTAACCACTTTATCCATTTCTATGTTGGTTATTAAAAAATAACAGATTTACAAGCTCACAACGTTGTCCGCGCTGCGAGCTTGTACATCTGATTTTTTTAACACCAATCTTCTCTTCTGGGGGTCCCTGGCACAAAACCTTTTCTGATGGGGGTCCATGGCCAAATACATATCAATTTAGGGCTCCTTGGCATGAAAACGTTTGAGAACTACTGGTTTTCAGTATGACCAAGGAGGTTCTGTCACAGTCACAGACTTTGCCTGTCTTGTCTAGGTCTTGTATGTCTATGTTTTGTTCCCTGGTCTAGTATTCTTGGTTCTATGTTTCTGTTTGCCCCAGCTGTATCTGATTTGTAATCATCCCTCATGTGTATCTTGTTCCCCAGACAGTCTTTGTTGAGTCATTGTTTGGTGTCACTGCATTAGTTAGTTTGTATTTGTGATTTCTGTTCTGTTCACGTACTGTTTATTAAAACACCCAACCGTGGGTTTTGATCGCTACCTGCGCCTGGCTGCTTTTGGGTCCTCACCACACCAGTGCGTGACATGTTCTCCATGCATTTTATACTGTGTCACCAATATGGCTCAAGAGACTTCAGGGTGCCTGGTGGACAGTGGTGGAAGAAGTACTCAAATGTTTTACTTAAGTAAAAGTATCAATACCACAATGTAGAAATACTCTGTTACAAGTAAAAGTCTGGTGTTCAGAATTGGCTGTAGTAGTCCAGAAGTACCAAAGTATTGGCATCAAAGTATACTGAAAGTACCAAAAGTAAAAGTACTCATTTTGCAGAATGTCCCATTTCACAAGTTTCCAAATGTTTGTATAAAAAAATACTTTGAAAATAGCAGATCTGTGAGCTTGTAGATCGGCTATTTTCAAATGGCCGAAATAAATAGAGCTTAAGTCGTTAATGTATGATTAGTAAATCAAATCTAAATCTAAAAAGTAACTAGTATCTCAAGTTTTCAAATAATTGTAGTGGAGTAAAAGTACAATATTTGCCTCTGAAATGTAGTGGCGTAGAAGTAAAAGTATTGAAAATTGTAAATACTCAAGTAAAGTAAAAAATATGTGAAAATTGTCCTTAAGTACAGTACTTGAGTAAATGTACTTAGCTACTTTACACCACTGAGTACATGTATTTAGTTACTTTACAACAATGCAATGTGACATAGCTCTGTTTACACAATGCAGTACCCCCTCCAACTATATACTTTACCCATTTTCAGCTGTTTTTATTATAATGTAACAGTTGCTTTGGCAATGTGAACGTATGTTTTCTCATGCCAATAAAACTTCATTGAATTGTGTTGTGACGGCCCAAGTTCCAATCAGACTCCTGTCATGTCTCGCATGTCTTCCAACTTTCTGCCCCGGGTCTCCCATCTCTCTGCAATCTATATCTAAACCAAGCGACATTCTTAAAAAAGAGAAAAGAAAAGAAGACTGACATTTCAATTATCACTATTTGATTATACATTGTTAACTATAATGCGCTTCTCCGCCGCCTCACTCACTGGCACTGCTCACTTTTCACATCCCACAAACAATATACAAATCAGGGGGAAACGAGAGATAAAATAAAATAAGAATATAGCCATCCCACTTAAGAATCCACCATCCTCCAACCCCCAGTATCTCTTTTGAATAATAGAGATACTGTAGATGGAGCATAGTCACCTCAACAAGCAGTGGCCTGCATCCCTAAACTAGTACTCCCCAAAACTAAAACATATATAAATGAATGAATAAATAAATAACAACCACAAAATAATAAATCAAAGAAAAGTGAAGAGAAAGGGCCCACAACTGGACAACCAACTCAAATCTCAGAAGAACTATGACTACCTAAGTGGCAGCACTGTCTAGCCTAGCCTCAATACTAGACAGACACCTGTGTCAAATTTCTCCTCAACAGCAAAAACCTTTTTCTGTGTCTCTGACAGTTCCTTCTGTGTTTCCGACAGTTCCTTCCAAATGTCAGTTAAATGCCTTGTTTTTGGTCCTCAGATAGCTTTTAGAGAAGTCCTTGAATCCTAGTGTTGGATGTTGGCTCAATTACAGATTCATTCAGGGTTTTTGGGAGAAGTCTATCCGGCCTGAAGCCCAGGACTTGAGGGGGAAAGGGAGGAGAGTATTTGCTGGTACCCCAGGGGAAGGGCAATTACTGCTTCAGACAGCACATGGCTGCTCAGATGGCTCAGATTAGTGCACGGGCTGTCGGGGGTTAAGTGTCTTGTCCAGGACACATCGACGTGTAGACTGAGCGAGCTGAGCTTCCCAGACAGCCTCTCTACCATAGAGTTATAATATATCTCGAGGGCGGACTGCCCCGCCCCCAGCTATTCATTTCGATGAAAGTTGCTCAGTGGCGTTTGAAGCACCCGGAAGTCTGCCGGAAGTACCAATATTGGGTCGAATATCGGGTCCAATAGAGCGGCTATAGAGTTATGAGCAGGCGCACTACGGTTTCTACGGAGCCCCTGAAGGGACATTAGCAGGTTTCAAACGGTAGACGCACGCACAGTAGCATTTTAAATGCGGAAATGTTGCTATCCCAGATTTGACCACCAGGCGAAGGCAGCTTGACTGTTCTACCTTGGTTCTGGGGGCTTGCTCTCTACCCACTCAGCTATGAGCCGTGTTACCGTCGTTTGTATGCAGAATGGGCATTTCGCTTGTAGGTAAAAAAGAATATTAGAATTGTTAACTTGAGATTCAAGTAATAAACAACATGGATGTGTCAGTGGTTTATAGCAACATAAATAAAATGGCGATGGTGCCGTATAGCCTCCCCGTCCAAGAAGTCATCTTCCTTCCACGTCCTCTATACTGAAACTCCTCCTTCACCTCCTCCTTGTGCGCATCATACCTCCCTCTCTCTCTTTCTCATCTCTCTCTGGTCGAACCAATATCACATCTCCTCTATTAATGTCCTTCAGTCTGTTTCTGCACACTGTGTGCCATGATGGAGAGTTGATTTCACCTCCGCTTTGTCAGACACAAAGATATTGTGTGAATATATAATTTCACTACACCATACTTCAGATTTTCTTATCTGCACTTTATTTTTAGTTATAGGAGGATATTGGAGTACAGAGAGGATGGTTTCTCAAGGACCGCTGAGCTTCCTTTAACCCATTCAATCCCGGAATGTTTTG
>NC_137604.1:52730990-52745990 GCF_963280865.1 Gymnoscopelus braueri | reverse complement strand
TAAGGCTACTTCTTGGCCTCAATCATACAACCCATCTAACCCCTGCTCACTTTGCTAGGGTTGGATGGCTCAGGGTTGAGGACAGAGTACGGCAACTTGCTATGGGCCTAGTCTACAAGATTCAACAAAACATTGGGATCCCCCTGTATTTGTCAAAATGCTTCCAAATCGTAAATGAAGTCCACAATCATAACACCAGAGGCAGCTCCACTGATCATGTTTAACCCAGATTTGGCACAAACAAGGGAATGAACTCTTTCTCATGCTATTCAACACAAATGTGGAATGCCCTACCCAAAGGAGTAAAGGAGTGTAAAACCCTACTCACTTTCAAAACTGCCGTAAAGAATCACCTTCAGGAGGCTGCAATTCCAAATTGGCCTCTGTCAAAGTCTTAACCTACCCCCCCCCCCCCCTCCTCCTAAAACTGTCTATTTTACATATTTCTTGTTTTTCATACCAGTAACCTGTAAACTGATTGTATGACGTTCTGCATAGTAGTGTATTTGTATGTCTTCTTAAATGTCATCATGATTTGAGAGCACGGGGATGTCATTTTAAATAAGCCAAGTGCTTTTATGAGCGATCCAGTTTAGAGGACCTTGTATTGTGAATTGTACTTCCATGTACTTTTACAGTACCATGTCTTTCTAAATAAAGCATTCAATTAATCAATCAATCAATCCTTGCTTCCTTATTCCACGCGTGTACATGCATGCACGCACGCACACACGCACACACGTACGCACGCACATGCACACGCACACGCACACGCAAACGCACATGCACATGCACATGCACATGCACATGCACATGCACATGCACATGCACATGCACATGCACATGCACATGCACATGCACACACTGGTGTAAAGTAACTAAGTATATTTACTTAAGTACACTTTTGAGGAATTTTTACTTTACTGGAGTGTTTCCAATTTTCAATACTTCTACTCCAGTACATCTCAGAGGCAAATATTGCACTTTTTCACTTTTAGATTTGGATTATTATTACAAAACATACATTACCCACTTCAGCACTATATACATTTTGGCCTTTTGAAAATAGCCGATCTACAAGCTCACAACGCGTCGTGAGCTTGTAGATCTGCTATTTCCAAAAGATTTTATACATTTGAAAACTTGTGAAATGGGACATTGTGTATAATTATTACTTTCTACTTTTGGCACTTTAAGTACATGTTGATACTAATACTTTTGTACTTTTACTCAAGTAAATTTTGAATTCCGTACATTTACTTGTAACAGAGTATTTCTACATTGCAGTATTGATACTTTTACGTAAGTAAAACATTTGAGTACCTTTTCCACCACTGTGTGTGTGTACATGTGTATTACTATGTATTACTGCACCAAATGATATGCATGTGTAGTTGTAGTGTCTATATGTGAAGTTCCTTCCTTCCTTATTCCTTGTGTGTGTGTGTGTGTGTGTGTGTGTGTGTGTGTGTGTACACACACACACACACACACACACACACACACACACACACACACACACACACACAGAAAGGAATCAATGCCTCTCAAGCTGGCCGTCCATGACGTCAGCCACGCACAGTTGGATGTGGCCATCACATATCACCCCCTTCTTTTCTCTCTCCCTCTATTCCACTCTCTTTCTGTGTCTCTCTCCCTGTCTCTATTCCACTCTCTTTCTGTGTCTCTCTCCCTGTCTCTATTCCACTCTCTTTCTATGTCTCTCTCCCTGTCTTCCACTCTCTCTCTGTCTCTTTCTCTGTTTCTCTCTCTGTCTCTTTCTCTGTTTCTCTCTCTGTCTCTTTCTCTGTTTCTCTCTCTCTCTCTCTCTCTGTCTCTTTCTCTGTTTCTCTCTCTCTCTCTCTCTGTGTGTGTGTGTGTGTGTGTGTGTGTGTGTGTGTGTGTGTGTGTGTGTGTGTGTGTGTGTGTGTGTGTGTGTGTGTGTGTGTGTGTGTGTGTGTGTGTGTGTGTGTGTGTGTGTGTGTGCGCGCGCGCGCCGGTGCGGTCCCTCCTGCCCCATGGCTGAGCGCGCACGGGGGGTGAGGCACGAGCATTGTGCTGTATACGTGCCCTGAGTTGAAAGCAGCTGCAAGTCGCATGGGGAGGCAAGTTACACAACTGTGATGCGCCCACACTGCCGCTGCTGCTCTGATGAATGCAGGAGGAGACTGCTGCTGGAGCCAATGAATTATGCTTTATTATGTTCACATTCTTCAAACTGTGCGTGGGACAACATTATGGCAGAGACAGAGTCACTAGAAAAAAAATGCTTGGAGCATCTAGATAGGCCTATCTATGCTGTGAAATCCTCATGAATGTAATGTATAGCCTCAAGCCTGTAGCAGCATGGGACTGGGTTCTTTGGGTTCATTCATTCACCAGTAGTTTGATCACAGGATGAGAACCATTATCACAAATATTCTGCACGATTTAGGAGTTTCAGGTCAAAATTATATGTCCACCATTTGAAAAATAAGGTATGCACTTGCACATGTAGTTAAAGGTTTGCCATCCCAATTTAAAAAACAAGAAATACAAAATTGGCTATAGTATCTATATCCCCTAACCAGTCAATGCTAGGACCATCAAGGCTGTGCACCCGCCGGGACATTTTAACGCTTGGAATGAATACTACTATATCAGCCTTCATTTAATTCAAAGCGTTTAATAAAATAAAAAATGCTATAGCTAGCCATATGCTCAACATTTAGAAGGCATCGGCAGCCGGTGCATCATCAACGAGGGAGCATTTCAATATTATATTAAAGCCCCTGTGTGTCTGACAGATCAAGACAACCCTGTCTCCCTCTCCTCTCCTCTGTCAGACTGCCTCTCTCTCTCTCTCTCTCTCTCTCTCTCTCTCTCTCTCTCTCTCTCTCTCTCTCTCTCTCTCTCTCTCTGTCCCCCTCTCTCTTGCGCACCCAGTCGCTCTCTTGCTCTCTCTCTGTCCGAACGGAACGCACGCCGCTGACCGAGAGGATAATACACATCTATCTCCGCAGAACCTTTTACCACGGGAATCTCCTCAAGGTACAGTAAACCTACCAAACCTACACATTTAACGCTCACAGATGGTTCATTCAGTTGTTTTCTGTTGGAAGTCATAGGCTACACTTGTAGGCTGTGTGTGATAGAGTGTGTTTGAAGAGTGTGAACGCTGAAGAGAAGACAGTGTGCATATAGCCTATATATCTGGTGGTTGCTCATGAACGCAAGAGGGGAAGCCCAACGGCACGTTTTGGCCAAATGCGCATCCCTAGTCTAATAGCGCGCATCGCTTGACTGACGCTTTCTTTCTCCAGGTTTTAAAGCGTCCGTCATCTTGTCATAGCTTATTTACTTAACTAAACAACAGATATTATATGGATATATACATGGGAGAAAGAGAGTGAGATTGAGAGTTAGTGTGAGAGAAAGAGGGAGAGTGGTGGGGGTTTCCCAGTGTGAATAAATCACTGCTTTCCAAAGCGATTTTCTGCCATTAGCGTTTGATTGACAGCTGTTGATTATAACGAGGAATAATGTTCCAGTATACTGTTGGCTACGATATGTGGCACTGTGTCCGTGGACCCCCTGGACCCCTCTCACTGGACCCCTCTCACTGGACCCCTCTCCACTGCTCCTAGATGGAGTTGGGTGGTTGTTGATTTGCTCGGTGTCAAATGCAGAGAGAGGCACCTGCTCTGGAGCAAGCCTGTCCTGTGTGTGTGTGTGTGTGTGTGTGTGTGTGTGTGTGTGTGTGTGTGTGTGTGTGTGTGTGTGTGTGTGTGTGTGTGTGCCTGTGTGTGTGTGTGTGTGTGTGTGTGTGTGTGTGTGTGTGTGTGTGTGCGCGCGCGCGTGTGCGTGCATGCGTGCATGCGTATCTGTAGGCTATATCTGTGACTGTGTGTGTCTGTGTAGGCTACTGCCCGCGTGCTTGGTTCGTGTCGTTATGAGCCATCAGTTCTTTATTAGCGATTTGAACCTAAGATATATTAGAATTCGGCACATATAATAACCTATAGTTATTGATTGATTTTCTGAAAGTGCATGGAATAATGTTAAGATGAAGGCTAGATTATCTAGATATCCAATTAGAAAGCTGGGCTCGATGTAGCCTTGGATTAGGACTATCATAGATGTATTTAATCGAGTCTGACTTTTACTTTCGTATCTTCCATATAGATATGCACACGTCAAAAATAAATCGATAAATACATCTATAGTCTTCTTGATCCAAGGCTATAGGCTCGAGGCTAAAGACTGGAGGAGAAACGGGGTGAGTGAGCATAAGTAGAAAGAGAAGGGGGGGGGGGGGGGTGCCTTCGGCCCATCGTTTGATTTATAACCTCGCCAATGCGCACTGACGCGCACAGATCGAGGTCTCTGGCTCTACTGGCTGTCATCTCGCCGAATGATAGAGATGAGCTCGGTAATACCCGGTCATCTTCCCATCTGGTCACCGAGAGCGCCGTTATGATGATGCCCCCCATATCCCCCCATAGCCCCCCATAACCCGCCGGTTATTACCGGGCAAACATCACCGTTTAGAACGTGACTGACGGATGATTGCCGCCGTGAAAAGCAATTTTGAGAGAAGCAATGTGACAAGCAAGTCAATGGACATCCAACAATGATGTGATTTGATCCCACTTCCACCACCACCACCAAGGGGAATTGTGTTGCCTCCTGGTAGTAGCCTAGTAGTGCAACAAGCTGATTTGGTCAATTCATGCTTTTTATTTGATTTATGTTGGTTCATGGCTTTACAATTGATTGGTAATGTGATTATAGGCTACACCATGTTGGAAGGTACTTAGGCACCATACATAATACAGATATAGAAATGTAGCTACAGCTGATGTGCTCATGTGCTGGTTGAAGCCAAGTAATCAGCAGTGGTGAAAATTAACTAAGTACATTTACTCAAGTATACTGTGCCTAAGTACAATTTTGAGGTACTTTTACTTTACTGGAGTATTTCCAATTGTCTATACTTCTACTCAACTACATCTCAGAGGCAAATATTGTACTATTAATCCACTACTATTATTTCAAAACTTGAGTTACTTTGCAGATATAAATTATTACATTATAAAACATACATTAACCACGTTAGCCCTATTTTATACATAGGCTATTTTAAAATAGCCGATCTACAAGCTGACAGTCGCGATGCTTGTAGATCTGCTATTTTCAAAAACAACTTTTACTTTTGGTACTGCAAGTACATTTTGATACCAATACCTTTGTACTTTTACTCAAGTAATTTTTTTATTCCGGACCTTTACTTGTAAGTAACAGAGTACTTCTACGTTACAGTATTGATACTTTTACTTAAGTAAAACATTTTAGTACTTTTTCCACCACTGGTAATCAGTTCTTGTCATTTTGTCTTAGAGTGACAGCATGTGACAGCGAAATATGGTGACAGCCAAGAATAATAGTTGTATATCTCAATGATTATGACAGGACAATTACAACAAAATACCAGCTACCAGCCAGCCATCATCACTGTAACATCATCATCCTTAACGTCATCATCATTTCCGTCTTCATTATCATCATTACTAATTCACAAATTGAGACTGCACCTTAATTAGATGTCACAAACCAGCTAGCAGTGGTGGAAAAAGTACTCGAACGTTTCACTTAAGTAAAAGTATCAACACTGCAATGTAGAGGTATACTCCGTTACAAGTAAAAGTCCGGAATTCAACATTTACTTGGGTAAAAGTACAAAAGTATTGGTATCAAAATCTACTTGCAGTACCAAAAGTAAAAGTTGTTTTTGAGAATAGCAGATCTACAAGCATCGCGACTGTCAGCTTGTAGATCGGCTATTTTAAAATAGCCTATGTATAAAATAGGGCTAAGTGGTTTATGTATATTTCATATAATGTAATAATTTATATCTGCAAAGTAACTAATAACTAAAGTTTTCAAATAATGGTAGTGGAGTAAAAGTTCAATATTTGCCTCTTGAGATGTAGTGGAGTAGAAGTAAAAGTATTGACAATCGGATATACTCCAGTAAAGTAAAAATACCTCAAAATTGTACTTAAGTACAGTACTTAATGTACGTAAATGTACTTAGTTACTTTACACCACTAGTGTTTTACGTACAAAGCTCCGTCAATCCCACGTCCCTCCTCTCTATGCAGCAGTGAGTGAACAGCATTGAAACACAAGGGGGGGGGCACATCATCAGGAAAAAGGTCTATTTATGGCTCAAGCAGCCTGAGGTCTCATTCATAGATAATGTATTAGGGGTTATGTGGGTTAAGCACCAGCTCGATGGCCTTAAAGTGGTCTGCCCTGCAGGTCGGGGGTTCGATCTCCGGCCGAGTCATACCAAAGACTATTAAAGCGGTACAGGTGGACCCCCTTGCTTGGCATTCAGCATCAAAGGGTTGGATTGGGGTTAAGTCCTGCCACATGCTAGTGTCATGTCCATGCTGTGTGCTTGTACATCAAGCTGCCTCACACTACGGGAACAGGAGATATAGGCTCCTGACCTATGGACCAGGCAGTGGTGGAAGAAGTACTCAGATATTTTTACTTAAGTAAAAGTAGCCATACCACAATATAAAAATGCTCTGTTACGAGTAAAAGGCCTGTGTTCAAAATGTTACTTGAGTAAAAGTGCAAAAGTATCGGCATCAAAATATACTTACAGTACAAAAAGTTAAAGTACTAAACTGTTTGAAAATAGTAGATCTACAAGATCACAACGCGTCGCATCGCGACACGTTGTGATCTTGTGAGCTTGTAGATCGGCTATTTTCAAATAGCCTTGGTATAACATAGGCCTAAAGTGGTCAATGTTTGTTTTATAATGTAATAATTTATATCCACAAAGTAACTAGTAACTAAAGTTTTCAAATAATTGTAGTGGAGTAAAAGTACAATATTTGACTCTGAGATGTAGCGGAATAGAAGTACAGTACTTGAGTAAATGTACTTAGTTACTTTACACCACTGACAGTCAGACATTAAGGCTAAAAGGATAACACATGCACGCACGCAGGCACACACATGTGTTGGCAGATTGTGCACGTAATGCATGTGCGCGTGTACATTGCCCATAGACTTTCATTTGATAAAAATCTATCTAACAAGCTTAGAAAATGATGGGTTTGCACAGAACTTATGTGTGTGTGCGTTTTGAAGGATAGCAGGGATAATTTAACTGTGTGATTGATAAAACGATAAACCTCCTGGATTTGTTTCGGGCAATTCTAGAAATACAGCAGACTGAACTTTTGAACTGATAAATTGCTTCTGAGAACCGTCCATGTTTCTCCAAAGTGTAGCTGTTTATTTAGAGGACTGTAGAGACACAGGACAACAGGCGGGTTGTTGTTATGTTATTGACATACTGTCTGATCAGCTACGGTTGCGCCCCAAAATCCCTCCTATTACTGTACATGAACTCTTCATAACTATGTTAACCACTTAACCCATTAGAACCTAAGGCCGATTCTACACATACTGTACCTTCTAAATCAGTAGTTCTCACAGTTTTCGTAATAAAAAATTATTCAACTTTTTTCAAACACAAAAATAGCAAATGTACAAGCTTATATTATGCTATGACAACAATGCTTTCCCGGTTTTAAAGGAGTAGTTCACCCAAGAAATGACTTATTTTCTATCATACCCCATGAAGCTTTGAATTCATGGAGATATTTTCATTTTTGTCGCATTCCTAAGCCAATAATTTGATGACCGGCAGAAAGATGCTAATGTATCCGGTAGGTAGGAGACTCAAAGGAGTCTCTTTGAGTCTCCTCCCGGAAATACACCCGGGTCATCAAATTATTGGCTCAGGAATGCGTAAAAAAATAAAGAATATCCATGAATTCAAGGCTTCATGGGGTGTGTAATTGAAAGAAAATAAGTAATTATTTGGGTGAACTATTCCTTTAATGGGTTAAGCCGTTCGTTGTATGATGCATAGGGAAAATAGCCGTAAATCTCCCTAAATAGTGACAGCAGGGTTAATGTATTTAGTGTGCAGTGATCAAAGGACCAGAGAATGGCATGCAGGCTCTTCTTGAGGAGGAGTTCCCGGCCAATCAAATAACATTGTGATGTCACGAATGATGTTATTAGCGTAGAGGTAGAGCGGGGCCGAGTGGAGACAGAGAGAGAGAGAGAGAGGAGAAAAACAAATTGTCTGGAAGATAGGGGTGAAGAGGGAAAGTGACGGAGATGAGAGAAGTAAGGGATGGGGAGGGAGGTAGAGAGCACACAGAGAGAGGAGGCAGCAAGGGTGGCAAACAAACATGAAGGAGTGACGACTAGCATAGTGAGATTGCGGGTGAGAGAGACAGACAGACAGACAGACAGACAGACAGACAGACAGACAGACAGATAGACAGACAGACAAGTTACACATACAGGGATGGAGAGGGATAAGAGAAGGGAAGAGAAGAGAAGAGGTAGTTGAAAGAGTGACTAGTCAATTTCTTACATTAACATTAACCAGATACTACAGTGTATTCCTGATATGTTTTAATCAGCAAAACCTTATAACAATAAGACCATCCACTTTTTAGCCGTTTGCTGTGTGTGCGCGCATGTTTGTGTGTGTGCTAATACACATTTACCTGTTGTTTATGTACCTGCACCGTCTAATGCACAGTCTCACTCACTCTGACTCCACAGACGCACGCACGCACGCACGCACGCACGCACGCACGCACGCACGCACGCACGCACGCACGCACGCACGCACGCACGCACGCACGCACGCACGCACTCTTTCACATCTTTATCAGCGGCATGCATCTTTCACATTGCTGCCACCATTCACTCTCTATCCCATCAGCCTTTTCATTTGTCCTCTCTGTTCTCTGTTCTTCTGAGAGAGAGACACAGAGAGAGAGAGAGACACAGAGAGAGAGAGAGACACAGAGAGAGAGAGACACACACACACACACACACACACACACACACACACACACACACACACACACACACACACACACACACACACACACACACACACACACACACACACACACACAGAGAGAGACAGACAGAGATAGACAGAGAGAGAGAGATGCCATTGCCAACTCTGTTGTGTGTCTGCCACAATAATGCCAGGCAATGGGGAGGGCAACAAATCTTATCACAAGCCCAAATGTTTTTCCGCTGCCATTGTGAAATGCCAGACTGCGGCTGGTGTTGATAAGTGACCAAGGAAAAAAACATTATTTGGCTGTTTCTAGATGAAAGGAGGCTTAGAGAGAAGGGGGGAAGGGGGGTTTGGGCAGAGAGAGGAAGCTCCAGGGGGTCCGACTCTGAGCAGATGAGAGAAGAATGAGAGAGATGGAGAGAGAGAGAAGAAATGAAATATATCTGTCAAATTCAAGATATCAAGGCAGATTTTTGTAGCTAACCTGTCTTCATGGCTTGACGTTAAGAAGCGTGTGTTCACGTTGATCATATAATCACAGCACAATAATAACCAAATCCTTCAGAGAATTTTGACTTTGGGAATATTCTTTACATGTCAATGTGAACAGTACACTAGCAGGGCTGTACCATATGGCATTGGTTCTCAAAGTGGGGTCCGGGGACCCCCAGGGGTCCTTGAGGGAGTTCCAGGGGGCCCCAGCTAAATAATGGATAGTTAGGAACCAAATGGACCCTTATGGGTTTGTAACTCTGAGAGTGTACAAATGGAACCAAATGGACCATTTGGTTCCATTTGGTTCCATTTTTTGGTTCCATTTGATGTGATCAATGTTAATTTTACTCTCAGAGTTAAATTAACATTGATTTTACAATATAAATTGGGGTCCCAGAGATAGAAACTAACATAAAATGGGGGTCCGTAGTCTAATGCATGTCAAACTGGGGGACCTTGAAATTAAAATGTTTGAGAATCACTCCTAGAGCCGTAAAAAATCTTCTCTTATGGGGGTCCCTGGCATATCTTTTCAAATGCGGGTCCGCGAGCTAATAAGTGTCAATTTGGGGGTCCTTGACACGAAAAAGTTTGAGAACCACTGCCATATGGAGAATGTATGGAATGTGTGTGATAAATCTGTGCAATGACAATATTAGATTCAATAAAGCAAAGGTTTAAGTGTGGGTCTACAGGTTCAACATGCCACTGATTTTACCAGCTGGTACACCTGTTCTCTCCATTACCAGCAATGTCAAAAAGCCACTCGGACTCTCTGTGATCACTTGTTTTGTGTTTCCAAGAGAATCTCTGGCCAACTCTTAATTACTCTGACTACTTTCAAATCTATAGGCTAAAAACTTTCATGTTCTCCACCTTTCTTCAACTTAATCAGCACTTGTTTCTTCTGAAGCCAAAAAATGGTGAATCTTAATTAACAATTGAATTGTCTAATCTGGTGGTGGATCGTTTTGTAAGAGAAAAGGAAACCCAGAACAAATGAAATGTGTGCACAGAACAAAGTAAAGAGAAAAGGGGGATTGGGGCTCCAACGTGTTGAGGGCACATAAAGTGTTCAAGGCAACACTAGAATATTTAAGTGTCTTGGAAACATAAACTCTATATTCATACAGTAGGTGTTGGTGAATAAACACACAACACAAATACAAAAATAATCCCTCAATTGTGTTGTCATTGGTAACCGGATGTGATGTTAGTGTGCCTTATTCTCCTTGACGTGATGATGCATTAGTATACAGTATGATCTCCTAACAAAAAATAGGAGTGGTTGGTAATCTACAGGGTAGACAAACGGTCCTTGAGCGGAAGGTCACGAAATTGAATCCCCAGCAAAATAAACAGAGAACCTAAAACGTATGATTAATGCTCTCCCCTCGCTCAACAACACTGTAAAGTGTCCTTCAGCACAGTGGTGGAAAAAGTCCTCAAATGTTTTACTTAATACTGCAATGTAGAAGTACTCTGTTACAAGTGAAAGACGGAATTCAAAATGTACTTGAGTAAAAGTACAAAAGTATTGGTATCAAAATGTACTTAAAGTACCAAAAGTAATAGCACTAAAATGTTTGAAAATAGCAGATCTACAAGCTCACAAGAATTGTAGTGGAGTAAAAGTATAACATTTGCCTCTGAGATGTAGTGGAGTAGAAGTAAAAGTATAGACAAGTACCTAAAAGTTTTACTTAAAGTTGTACAATGCAGAATCACAAATAACGATTTTTAGCAACCTCTGCTGGTCACTACCGTCACTGCATACAATTTCCCTAGTCCTCGATTACCCAGAATTCCATTCGTTTTCACCGGAAGCCGGAAGCGTTTCAAAAAGCGATCTTTTAATTGTTTTATACTATCTACGGATCGTTTCTCTTAGCCAGTGGAGCATTAGTTACCATGAGCTGTGCTTTCTTTTTCTGTTCTTTTTCGATCTTCCAATCCTACATTATCTTAAAATCAGCGTGAGGTTCCTTTTTGTTAATAGCGCGGTAGTTCCTGGCCAAACAGGAAACCGTTGCGGTAGTTCCTGAGGACGTCGGCCACGACGTCATGACGTTGGCCAGGAACGTCATTTTCCCGGGAAAGTCCCCCCCGTACACGTTCAATAGAAAATATATAAATAAAAGGCTTCCGGGGGTGAAATTCACGGAGTGGGTGTTGTGAAACTTTTGCCACTCGCAAAAGATATACAATTTAACTTTAGTTTTGTTGAAAACGTTACCTAGTATTACTTTAAGTACAGTACTTGAGTACTTAGTTACTTTACACAATTTTTTCAGCATCACAATTAACTCCTTCAGTGGACAAAGGTAGAAGACAGGATGGTTGTGTGTGTGTGTATGCCTACGGGATATGTCTGCGTATACAATACTATACATGTTCATTATATGATCACGTATATGTACTGAATGTATAATGTCCTTTACGCTTGGACAGAAATTGCTGGAAAAGAACAAAACAAAACGTTCTATCCTTTGTGTGAAATAGGCTGCTGCCAGGGAAACTGGGGAACTTCCTCCACTATAGCTTTTGTTACCGGGCCAAAACTGTTTTGACGGCTGTGTTATGGAATCTGAATTCATTTGGTTAGCTGACACAGCATTGACAAAAGTTATTGTCTGGTTCTGCCTCCGTGTCTGTCTCCGTTTGACTGGAATTATCTGACTTGTTTTGTTGACTGAACCTTCATTCATTCCAATATCTGCCCAAGGGCTGAGGGTTCCCATTAAAAAGGGATTTTTAGCTTAAGCTCAGTCTTGCGTTGCCAGATGATCAGAGATCTCCGTCTAGACCGATACGTTTGGTGACGAGTGAATTCAGTGTGGTTGCCAGAATGGCTGCTAACAAACCTACACCCCACTGCTTTGGAAACCAAACCTGTCACGTTGCATTGGTTATGCAATGGCGTTTGTTTTGAAATCTTAGAATTGTTTCCACCCATTTTTGGCAACTACATTGAATTTAGAACACCAGATGTATTGGCTAAGGAGATCTTCGATTGTATATGGCAACGCGAGACTAGCCTATTAGGTAAATAAGTATAATAGAAAATGCTTTATCTGAGGAATCCAAAGAGCAGCCAGGCGACTAATTTATGACTAAGACACAGTGGTGCAAAGTAACTAAGTACATTTAATCAAGTACTGTACTCCAATTTTCAGTACTTTTACTTCTACTCCACTATCTGAGAGGCAATTATTGTACTTTTTACTCCACTACAATTATTTGAAAACTTTAGTCACAAGTTACTTTGTAGATTTTGATTATTATTAATAAAAACATACATTAACCACTTCAGACCTATTTATACGTTGGCTATTTTCAAAGGATTTTATACATATGATAACTTGTATAACTTTTAGTACTTAAGTATATTTTGATGCCAATACTTTTGTACTTTCACTCAAGTACGTTTTAAATACTGGTACTTTTACTTACAGTACGTAACAAAGTATTTCTACATTGTGGTATTGCTACTTTTACTTAAGTACTTCTTCCACCACTGCTAAGACATTGCATCCCGATCCTTACTCTTGTTACTGTACCCTGTTGATCCTCGTCCTCACTTCACTCCAGGTCTCTATACAAACGAAGGAAAGGGACTCACATGAAAGTGCTATTTCTGCAGTAGAGGGCTTTCCTGCCCCTGCAGACCATAAATTGTCCGTCCTGAGGGCTCCCACTGAAAAGTGCCAGAGCAGTACTCGAAGCAGCGACGATGACTCACTGTCTGCAGGAGAACATCACATTACTTTTATACCCCCTTCAACTCGCTAACATTCCTCCTTCTGTAGTTTTTTCCACAACTCAGCGGGCCACCGGTTTGGATGTTTAAATATGTAGAAAACCACTTTAGGGCAGAAAGGAGGGGCACCTGCAAAGACCCAGCTTGGGAAGCCTTTTTTCTTCATACACCAGCAGAACTTGAAGTTGAAACACAAGCTGAAAAAAGTGCATTTGGCTCCGCCACAGGGCCTGCATTTATCAAACGTCTCAGGACCCGGGGAACGCTGATATACTGTAGCATTGGTTTTAGCTCTCCTGCTCGGCAATGGATGTGATGCTCAATAAGGCGGTGCCAGCAACTCTAAATCTGTAACTCTGTCCCCTGTGAGAGCGCTGATAGATGTCCCAGGACCAGAGCATCTCCGGAGTTAGGGGTTAACGTGTGACACCATAGAAATGTGAATTCAAAGGGAGGCTGTTCTTTCTTTCTTTCTTTCTTTCTTTCAGTACTTACCAACTTAACAAGTTAACATGTGACACCATGGACTCACAAAGAAGCCTGGTTATAATCAAATGTATAGACACAGTTGTGAAGTGCTTTGGATATAGCAGAGATGCAGACCATTTACAAAAAATGCTGTAAATGAAGATAATTTGCACGCACGATGCCTCTTTGTGACAGATTGAATTAAGGCACTTTAATTTTAATGAATACTAATTTTGGCTTTAATCTCACTTGAGATCTGCTTCAGTCAGACCTAGGTCCTGCATGCATTTAACCCATTAAAACCGGGAGCGCATCTGTGTAAGCACTTAAACCATTATTTTATACTTTATTATTTTATACTGGCTACATTTTTGCAAATCTTTGAATACATATTTTTTAAAGCGAAAAACTCAAATCTTTGCTTCTGGGTGGGGGGGGGGGGGGGGGTCCCTGGAACAACATCATTTGAGATGGGGATCCATGGCCAAATACATAATCATTTTGGGGGCCCTTGACATGAAAAAGTTTGAGAACCACTGAAATACGTAGCATCAGAGACTTTTGTAGAATCGGCCTCGGGTTGAGGCAGTAAAAGTTTATGGCAACACATGCCAAGAGCACCTGACAGCACACTTTAAAAAAATCCTCTGAAGTCCTCAAATCAATACACGGACACATCCATTTAAACCATTGGTTCTCAAAGTGGGGTCTGGGGACCCCCAGGGGTCCTTGAGGGAGTTCCAGGGGGTCCTCAGCTAATGATAGATAGTTAGGATCTAGATGGACCCCTATGGGTCTGTAACTCTGAGAGTGTACAAATGGAACCAAATGGACCCTTATGGGTCTGTAACTCTGAGAGTGTACAAATGGAACCAAATGGACCCTTATGGGTCTGTAACTCAGAGAGTGTACAAATGGAACCAAATGGACACTCTCAGAGTTAAATTAACATAGATTTTACAATATAAACATGGGGTCCCAGAGTTAGAAATGTCAATTAAATGGGGGTCCGTAGCCAAATGCATATAAAACTGGGGGTCCTTGAAATTAAAATGGTTGAGAATCACTGCTAGAGCCGTAAAAATCAGAAACCACACGCAAATATTATAAAACACAGTGTATTTGTGTATACGCTAAGTAGGCAGTAGGCACACGTTGGAACGCACAGTCTCATGTGAAATGATTGTATATAATATAATACAAAGAACCGTTAGAGCTCATTATATTCATATATAAGTCTGCAAACACCGCAGTCTGCTAGATATTGTCTTAGAATTGCCCACGCGGTGTCACAGACTGAGAGCACAGACGTTACGAGCGCTAGGAAGGAGGCGGAGAAGGTAATAAAGAGATAATGCAATGATTCCCGGTG
>NC_137604.1:52670990-52725990 GCF_963280865.1 Gymnoscopelus braueri | reverse complement strand
TAGAGAGCTCACATTGAAGAGAACTCACGGTCACGGCCACAGTGTTCTGTGTGTGTGTGTGTGTGTGCCTCTGTCCGTGGTGCTGAAAGTCTTTACAGCCAGATGAATGCAGCGGGTTGGCCTCTGTCCCTGGTGCTGAAATGCTCAGCTGTTTCCACAGCTAATAGCAGTGCCACAACAAAGGTAATCAGAGCACAGAGGTACTTTCGTACCCATTTTCAAACCAACAGAAGTGAACACGGATTCACAGGTGGCTTAGTTGTAAGACAGGCCACCCTGTAACCCAATAGCCACGTTGTTGGCTATTGGGCTATCTTTACAGCAGCCAACGTACGATCATCAACAGCCATTGACCACTTCAATCCTTGCTGAACCATGTGCAGAGCAAATATACCAAGTATATGTGAATAAGTGGTGGTGGTCCATCAGGCGCCCCGGCAGACCAGGGGGAGGCAGTATAGAGACCAGGATTACTGCATGTTTTTGTGAGGGTACCTACCCTAGGGGACACAGGGAGAACATGCAAACTCCACACAGAAAGGCCCTTTCGCCAACCCCACATAGGGTATGGGCACTGATGACTCGGAGGAGAAAACATGCCCCCAATGCCCACAGCGTCCCCGACGGAAATTGAACCCAGGACTTTCTAGCTGTGAGGCGCTACCGACTGCGCCCCCTATTGTGACGCATTTTGAGGTTGTAGATCGCCTATTTTCAGTGCACGGCAACCACACACAACTTAGTATAACTAACCTTGTAGTATAACTAACCTGTGAGAATGAAAATTATGTATTTTCTGCAGTTCTTTGTCCTTGATGTCGAGATTCTCCAATGTACGCCAGGCCGTAAGGTCTGCTGAGACAGAAGTGGGCAGAGTGCAAACAGTGCGCTCATGTCCGCTTTCAACAAACATTCAAATTAACCGTTGGTTCAATTATTCAGGGCAAAGCAGGAGGGTAATACATTCATGTTGAACCAAACACATTCTATCTCATAACCTTGAATATTTGTCTTCCACTTCCATCAATGTTTATTCATTCCATTCCTCTCCTTCATTCCTTTTATCGTCTTTTGCCCCCTGTGCCTTTTCTGTCTCCTTGCCTTATTATGCCTTTTCACGTAGTCAGGCTTGATTTTTTTCATAGCTGCAGACTCCAGGAGCATGCGGTTCAGAGGTGTGTGTGTGTGTGTGTGTGTGTGTGTGTGTGTGTGTGTGTGTGTGTGTGTGTGTGTGTGTGTGTGTGTGTGTGTGTGTGTGTGTGTGTGTGTGTGTGTGTGTGTGTGTGTGTGTCTCAATGATGTACAATGTATGAATGTGTGTACCAGTATGTAGGCCTATATGTGTAGGTGTGTATGTGTGGTATGTGTGTGTGTGTGTATGTGCACGCATGCGAGCGTGTGTGTCCGTGCGTCTGTGAGTGTACTCTCCAGTTCAGAGTGCATGTGTGTACTCTCCAGTTCAGAGTGCATGAGATTCGAGTGCATGAGATTCTTGCCAAGTCCCAGCTATAAATAAACCATGGTTACGGCTGATACTCTAGTTGAAGCCTGCCTCAACCTCTGGCAGACGTAGTTGACAGATACAGTCCCTCTTTGTGTGTGTGTGTGTGTGTGTGTGTGTGTGTGTGTGTGTGTGTGTGTGTGTGTGTGTGTGTGTGTGTGTGTGTGTGTGTGTGTGTGTGTGTGTGTGTGTGTGTGTGTGTGTGTGTGTGTGTGTGTGTTTGTGTATTAATTTTTGTGGTCAGTTTGTGGTTTCGATTGTTCACTTTTAGAGTCCTTTTATGTAGTGCTTTTTTGCTGCTTGAGACCCATTTTGACGTACAACAGTGGCATACAAAACTAGTGAAAATAGCTGATCTACCAACTCAAAACATGCTGCGGTGCGAGCTTGGAGATCCGCTATTTTCGCAACGTTGGAAAAATATTGAAAGTGTTTACATACAACAAAAATAAGTGCCTTATAATGACATACCAAGGGACAGCAGGTTGAAAGTTGTTAGGAAGTGGTACTGAGATGGGTGGGTAGGGTTAAGTAAGCAGCTTAGGCACAGATACATACTTAGAAATAAGCCACTATTTAAGTGTTTTTCATCTTCTGAATTAGTTTTCTCAGTAATACTATACTATATTCAATATTCAGACTATACCCAGACATGCACCCATGCACAACCACACACACATGCACACTCACACAAACACACACGCTTTCTCTCTCATGCATGCACACACACACACACACACACACACACACAAACACACACACACACACACGCGCACACACACACGCACACGCACACGCACACGCACACGCACTCACACTCACACACGCACACGCACACACACAGATTCACGCAGCTGGTTACTTGTTTGGCACTATACCTATTTATTAGTCTGCTGCACCATCTGTAGCTGACAAATTTAACATTGAAGTCAGCTGATTAGGGAGCTGTGAAAGTTAAGTGGAACTCTGGATCTGTTGAATGCTTGCATTCTCATTGGTGTCATGGTGGAGTGTCTGCAAGGCCTGTTTTCCACATCAGTTTATCCAAGGAAGTCTTCTACTGAGCATGAATGCTCCTTTTCAGCAAGGTACTGTACTGTACTGTACTGTACTGTACTGTACTGTACTGTACTGTACTGTACTGTACTGTACTGTACTGTACTGTACTGTACTGTACTGTACTGTACTGTACTGCAGTGGGTTCTCAAACTTTTCAGGCCACAACCCCCCAAATAATTATATTTGAGCTCTGGACCCCCCACCCTGACAAGCACTTAGAATTGTAGGAGTTGAGGCACTACATTTAATTTGAATCGGTTCCACAGATAAATATTGTGAAAATAGCTGATCTACACTTTGCGAGTTCATGTAGATGAGCTATTTAATTTCATTATTTAATTTAACTTTCTTAGGTAGTATTTTGTCCATTTTGGTCCATGTTTGACTATTTATTTATAGTATAGTTTTGACGCAGTAATGGTCTTATTCTATTACACTTATACTGTATGTTAGTTTGTTTACTGTTGAGTGAGAAAACAATCTTGCACATCATTACCAAGTCATCTGGGGACCCCCCCCCCCAATCATTTGGGAACCCCCCACAGGAGAAATTCTGTAAAAATTCCTTCTCAAGGGCGGTGGGTGCATGGTTCTGATGGTTATTAAGATAAGATAAGATAAGCATGGACTGTTTTAGTGAATTGGAGGCCCCAGGCAGAGACCAAAGGGAGGCCCTTCTACATTTTGCTTCACGCAATTTTAGATAGTGAACAAAAAACATTTGGCAGCTCATTTCAGTTTACCGAGCTACAAACTGAAGGACAGACTGAACTATAAATGACCTTCACTCAGTTAGAAGAAGACAATATGGTAATAAAAGGATTATAAGCATAGAATCTTTCAAGACAAAAGCATAGTAAGCTATGCTGTTTGATAAAGCGTTTAAACAACCACTATTGGCAAAAGTCCACAACTGTGTGTGCGTGTCCGTGTGTGTCCGCACGTGTCCGTGCGCACAAGCATGTGTGACCGTCTGATGCAGGCTCTTTCCAACTTTGTTGCTTGATCGCTAGTATGCGTCAGGCTTTGACAACCCAGTACACATCTGAAGAGAGGGGGAAGACAAAAGGCATGCTTCTACATTAAGAATTCTCCCTCTTCTTACAATAATCAAACCCTACACATCATAATTCTACATATTGTGATAATTGCCATCACACACACACACACACACACACACACACACACACACACACACACACACACACACACACACACACACACACACACACACACACACACACACACACACACACACACACACCGTTGCTATTGCCTTATCTCATCTACTACATCTATTGAACTCATTAGTATTCAGTGACATTGGTCTTCAGAGATGGAAAATGGAGGAGGGGTTAGTGGTGAAGGTTTCACCACTTGAACCATAGCATCCCGTATTCTGGGGGGGAACATTCGCCAAAGATAGCAGATCTACAAACCGCGCGACACGCTATGAGCTTGTAGATCGTCTATTTTCGGTGAATAGATTCGGGATTTAGAGGGTTTAAAGGGATATTTCACTTTCAAACATGTTTGGGGTCATTTTAACGACTACTCAGGCTTTTGTGAGCACTCCAGACAGTTTTTAAGTTGCTTGACACACAACCTTCCTGAACACAACCCATTGTAACTTCAAACTCCATTTTAACCATGATAGATTCATCGAAAATCACCCGTCCTTGGTTCTGGTGACTGATATTGGCCTTCCATTATGTGAGGGGCCGTGTTTTTTCGATTGCTTTTTTCATTTTCCAAAAAATGAAAAAAAAATCAATGAAAAAAGTAATAGGAGGACAATATCAGTCACCAGAACCAAGGACGGGTGTTTTTCAATTAATCTAACATGGTTAAAATGGAGTTTGCAATTGGTTTGTATAGGAAGGGGGCGTGTCTGATACAATGAATATCAAATATCTAAATACTGAATCAAGCAACTTAAAAACTGTCTGGGGTGTTCACAAAAGCCTGAGTAGATGTTAAAATAACCTCAAAACCTGTTTGAAAGTGAAATACCCCTTTAAGTAGTTAATAAGGAGAGGGTGAAGGGATGCTACTATAGGTACTCACCCTGGTCATAGGTCACAGGCAGCAGGTCAGTGGGGTGGCTGGACGGTAATGGAGGTCTGGATGATGGCATTCTATGTAGGAACGATCTGGAGAGAGAAATTGGAAAATGGGAGTCAGGGATAAAAAATAAGGCAGGGGAGGTAAATAACTTAAAGAGAGGAGGGATCACATCTGATGGAAAATATCTCTATGAATAATGAAACACATTTGAAATGTAAAATTGTTTATATAATGGAAAGGTTGGTGCTCAACGATGCATGTAGTCTCTGAGGTGATGTACAGTTTCTCTGGTCATCATGGCAGTGTGGATGTGTGTCTTTCTGCTAAGACTTTACTTAACGGTCGGGTCTATAATGCATTGTAATCACATTTATAATGCATTATAATGCACTTGTAAGTTTCATAACACTCGTTATAATGCATTATAAGCTCAGTGGAACAGCACATTATATCTTCCATACCATAATGCATTATCAATGTGATTATAATTCATTATATTCGAATTCCCAACCTTTAAATCAAGTGCTGCCGACTTTCTTTTTACGAAAACACACGACTACTAAAAAACTAAAAAACAGAATGCAGCATCTGCAATGACTGAATACATTAGACACCTCCTTGTTATTTTCTACGCTTTTTCATTATCTCGTAGATTTATTTTGCAAAACTTCTTGTCTAGTGTCTACTGGTTTTAATCCCTTGTTTGTATGGGGCCTTTTATTATTATTATTTGTTTTACAATTTTAATTCACTCTTTATCTGTCAATGTATCTGCCCGCAATGCAGGGTCTTCACTAACGATTGCAGTCTCACTCACTGATTTGCAGCGGTGGGAGAAGTACTCAGATGTTTCATAGTAAAAGTCTTGTATTCCGAATTAGAAAAGTACAAAAGTATTGGCATCAAAATATACTTCCAGTACCAAAGTAAAACTACAACACACACAGTTATACTTGCTCTTGCTGCTGCAGCTCAGGTTGCTGTGTGATGGTGGTGGTGTAATGCATTTGTTCTTAAACTTTTTCAAGTCAAGGACCCCCAAATTGAGATGTATTTGGCTGCGGACCCCCATCTGAAAATGTGTCAAAATTATTCCAAATCTTTATTCAAAACCTTTTCCAAAATAGCAGATGGACAAGCTCGCAGTGAGGCATGAAGTGACGCACTGGTGGTGTAATTGCTGCTGGATGCTGGATGCTGAGCTGGAGCGGTCCGAGCCAGTGTGTGTGTGTGTGTGTGTGTGTGTGTGTGTGTGTGTGTGTGTGTGTGTGTGTGTGTGTGTGTGTGTGTGTGTGTGTGTGTGTGTGTGTGTGTGTGTGTGTGTGTGTGTGTGTGTGTGTGTGTGTGTGTGTGTGTGTGTGTGTGTGGTTTGTGGTGGGCTGCTGCTGTCTGTCGCTGTGGCCTCTGACGCCTTCCTCCCACACTGTCGTTGGTTCACCGCAACCAGCAGTATACAGGCACTGGAACGCTAGAAGTTGTAGGTGGGGTGGTGGGTGCACAACAGGCTCAGGCAGCAATTAGGGCTGCTAACATGTATATCCTTGCTGTCAGGCGGAAAACTTGTTTCTCTTAAATAGTCTATGTTCTGATAGAACATATTGCTACAGAGTGTTTGTTACAGGAGTCTCCATGTCTCTCCAGCTCTTTATTTAAGTGAAATTGGAAATGATGACACAAAGAAATGAGCAGACAAAATTGGAACGGGAACACTATAAAAATGAAGCTGATAAATGGGTACTCTCTCCTGATTGGCTGAAATTGTGTCACCTACCTGATAATGTATTTTATGTTAATTAAAGAGCTGGAGAGACAGGGAGACCCCTGTGACTGAACAAACACTCTAGCAATGGTTACTATCACAATATACAGCTAGGATAGAGAATGAGAAAATAAAGAGCAGTTCCTTCAAGTCAGAAGGTCAAGTGTATGGGAATATGGGAGCAGACAGGACATGCTTAAAATGGTAACAATGTAACGTTACAACCTTGTGTGGGAATAGCAGGAGGAGCAAGACAAAACACACGCATGCAGCAGAGCCATTAAGACAGAGAGTTGCATCATTAACTCTACAGTAGGCCGCTCTGTGGTGGGCAGGGATGTAAAAAAGCCATTTCATACACATAAAATGTGTACTGTGTGTGTGTGTGTGTGTGTGTGCGTGTGCGTGTGCGTGTGTGCGTGTGTCTGTGTGTCTGTCTGTGTGTGTGTCTGTGTGTGTGTCTGTGTGTGTGTGTGTGTGTGTGTGTGTGTGTGTGTGTGTGTGTGTGTCTCTCGCCACAGCGAGTGGCATCACTGCAGGTTATTTACATTTGCAATATGGTATGGCAATGGTGAATATTCATGTACCCCCCCCCCCCCCCACACACACACACATATTATCAGCAGTGAAGGCACACAGCACGTACAGCAATGTCCACACTTTTATTACCCCCGGGTCCAGTTGACCCGAACACCACCCATGTGTAATGTAAATGTGTAGGGCGGGGGTGGGGTGCACAGTGTGTACTCATTGAAAATGTGTACTTTTAATACGTTCTTGACAGAAAATGAGGCAAGGCCAATGAGTCTCAATGAGTAAACATTTTAAAAACGGGTCCCACAGCCCCCAACACTATACACAAGGGTGAAAATGCTATACATATCTGCTTTGAACCAGAGCATGGCTCCATGTCCCCAGACCCCAGGACATCACCTTAGGTAGCCTACTATCATAGTGTCCATTAAGGCCTGATTTATACTTAGTTAGATTGTCTATTTTCAGTGCGTGACACGATGTGTAACCAAGAATAAATCAGGCATAAGCGGATCTGCTGTTCATTGCCAGCAAAGCAGTGCCATAAAGCAGCTGTCTCTCCTAATGACTCCTTAGGTTAGAGCCGCAGCTCTGGAGCGTAAAGTGGCTGTAAAGCAGTCATTATATGTAATAAATATGTATTCTCTGTTTGTCACGTCAGAGAATATTGTGTTATTAACCAACCAACCAGCCAAATTCGAATGATTAAAAGATTGCCACGTTTTGAAAATTAACCTTCAGAAATAGTGAGAATACATGCAAGGCCCTATTTTCGCCGGTGCCTTACCCATTATCCCTATTTTTTTGCCATTTTTTACTATTTTTTAAAACATTTTCAAATAGTTCAACTAGCCGATCTACATCGACACGTTCTGAGCTTGTAGATTGGCTTTTTAAACTATTTGAAAATGTTTTTAAAAATAGTAAAAAATGGCGAAGAAGTTTAGGGATAATGGGTAAGGCACCGGCAAAAATAGGGGCCGCAGTCTTCTGTCTGTTCTCTCTCTGCATAGTTCCCGGAATGCACGTATATTTTCCCTCAAAAATAGTAGACCTGTAAGCTCACAATGCGCTAAAGGGCTCCATCATACCTTGCACCCCTTCACAGTGAAATTCTGAGTGTTACTCTAACTCTGGGACTGGGCTAGCCCCATCTGTGACCTCTCCCATGTATAGCTCCCCGACTCGGTCACATAGCATTGCCACCCACAATTGTGGGTGCCGGGTGAAACACCTTTTCCTTATTTCCCCCCGAAGGCTGTAGAAAAGATGGGGTGGTAGACTGACATTCCACTGTGAAACAAGTGTTTAAATCGGGTTTTTGGACAGCTTGTGGCGAAATTGACACGGAAGCGCGTTCCTGATCTGTTGCTGATCGGATTTGCATAACGTTCTCTGATGGGGTTCCACTGCTAGCACCCCCTGGTGCAACCTTAAAATGATGATTTTCTGTACCTTACTTGTCTGGTAAGTAAGGTACATAAAATCCCCCCCCCCCCCCCTCACTCCCTGCCTCCCTCCCTTTCTCTCTCTCTTTCTCTCTCTCCCTCTCTTGATATCTCTGCTGTATAATCTCTACTCTGTTGCTTACATACCTGTTTCCTCTCATCTTCTTTAAGGGAATATCTCGTCTGACGTTTGCAATGTTTGGATGGGAATTACACCTGTGTTGCATAGTAACGTATGCAATCACAAGTAAGACACCCAATTGCACGCACGCACAGACAAAGCATGCACACACACACACACACGCACACGCACACGCACGTGTGTGTGTGTGTGTGTGTGTGTGTGTGTGTGTGTGTGTGTATGTGTGTGTGTGTGAGAGATGTGAGACTGTATGACGGGCAGGTGGAGTATTAGCCTGTGAGCACCTAGGTCCTTGTTAGCAGGCATCTGACAGGGAGATATGGAGTGACAGCAAGGCCATTGTGCATGCACACACACACACACACACACACACACACACACACACACACACACACACACACACACACACACACACACACACACACACACACACACACACACACACACACACACACACTGTACACATTTAATGTGTGTGAAATGGCTTTTTACACGTCTGCCCACCGGAGAGCGGCCCAGAGTTAATATTGACATGCAGACATAGTGTAAACAAGCGCACAGCCGTTGGTGTAGCTACAGTACGGTTTTGGCATCTATACACGGTGCTGTACAATGCATAGCATAACTGTGTAGGATTCCATACAATAAAACAACCTTTTTCTGGCACCCTTTTCAGTTACTTGTTGGAAAGTAACTGAAAGTACTCTCATTCATTTTTCATAAATTATTAATTCAACTTTCACTTACTGTATTGCATTATAAAGAAATGTTGGTCACCACTTTGGAGAGCTAACTGGGAGAAGGATCTGTTGGTATAGGGCAGTGGTTCTCAACCAGTGGTCCGGGGACCACCTGTGGTCCTTGAGGGGGTTCCAGGTGGTCCCCAGTTAAATGATGGAGAGTTGGTAACCCAAGGGACCCATAATAGGTAGATCTTTAACTCTTGAGAGCGTAAAACTCTTACGGGTCCATTTGGTTTCATTTTATTCTCAAGAGAAATTATTGTTAAACATCTGCATTACTTAATTTACAAGAAGTCTACACAATTAGAGAATGTAGAAGAATTGCTATTTTGATCAGCGTTTGCCTGTTATCTCTCCTATGATGCCACATCATTACAGCATGGAAATGTGGACAAAATCTTAGTCAACAAAATAGTAAAAGTTTTGGGTCTGAGAGGCAAAATCTCAAATCAAATGGTGATCTGTGGCTCAAATGCCCAATAAATAATGGACCTTGATATGAAAAAGGTTGAAAACCACTATAGGGCATATTCATATTGAAATGCTTATGGCCAGAATACTACAGTGGCCTTGTCACAGTGACTCTATGTAACTAAGTAACTGTAACTCAGAGCTACAGATGTATCTTAAACCGGAATAGCTTATATAACAGAAGTAACCTTGCTTCTACTTGAGTCGTGATACTATTTAAAATAAAGTAACAGTAGTTCTACTTGAGTAGGTTATTCCAGGGCTCTTTCCATCGCCGGTGGCAGAATTGTCACCCTCCGTCAGTAAATGTTTTGTCAGAACCGCGCAGTGGGCTGGAACAGGGTTGCTGCACTACAGGCCCTGGTGTCTATCAAACCAATGCTTTCTGTGCTTTAGGATGAAATGGTCGGCTAGACTGTTGATCGACACAAATGCTCAGTTTGTGTGGGTTTCTGTGTTGGTGCTTGCATGGCCGTGTGCATTAGCATTTCTCTTGAGGGTGTACTGGAGTATTTGTGTGTATCTGTGTGAATAGTTGTGTGGTGTGACCGGCGCGTGCAGAGCTTGCGTCTTTTGATGGAACACAACCAACCAGCTTGCCAGAAATTCTTCTATTCCTTGGCTGCTGGCAAGGCACCATCTGGACCAATTAAAAGCTGCCATTTTCCTCCGCTCTGTCTTGATGGAATAGAGAGGGAGGGTCTAGGGGGGGGGGGGGGGGGGGGGGTGGAAAGTGTCAGTCAGCCAAATCCTCATCCCCGATTCCAGAGCCCTCTCTAATGGGAGTCTCAATAAACTCCAGTCCTTTGCTTTTCCACAGGCCTCTGGGGACAAGGCAGTTCCAGTTTCTCTCTTTTACATGACTCCCACTGAACTCCAAGACCTGATCTATCCAGTATTGGACCTTCCAGATCATTATTGCCTTCAGATTCAGAAATGACAGGGATTCTGGTGGGAGATTTCCCCCTCCATGTACGAGTCCACAGATGTTAAGGTTGTGTAAGAGCCAATGATGAACTAGATGATTCATACTAATTTAATACAAATAAAGAAATGGTAATGATCCTTTCATAGATATTAGTTATAAAGTGTTACTTTGTCATTTTTATATTTTTGGACTGCCGACTATGAATACGTCACCCTTGGTTAACTTAACTTTGGTTAGGTTGGAGTCAGATACTGTTGGACGTTTTTGACCGTGAGCTTGACATAATAATTTCATGTTTTCTAGTTAGGCTAAACCAGGGGTCAGCGCCATGCTGGCTTCTGGTGGATATTTTTGTCAAAATTCTATCTTTGCCATGGACATAAAAAGGTGTGGAACATTATATTACCAGAAACACACAAACCTTTACAACTCTTAAGAGTGTACAAATGGAACCAAATGGACCCATAGAGTCCATTTGGTTCCATTTGTGCACTCTCTGAGTTATGGGGGTCCTTGAAAATAAAAAGATATAGAACCACTGTACCAGTGGACTCCTAATATGTCATACATAGTGTCATAGTAAATAAGTGACATGCGTTATTCTGAGGAAAACCTGGAGACTGAGACAATCAGTAATTGAGTCTTATGATCAAAATGATGTAAAAAACATTAAAATTTGCCCCAGACAAGGCCAAGTCTAGCCACGGACACATTTGTCCGTGTACGGACACAATGATGACCCCTGAATGACATGTAAAAGAAATGTAAGTTGTCTTGTCGTTCGCTTTACGAATACTGTTTGTCAGCCTCACTTCAACAAGTGGTACATTTGCAGTGGAGAAGTCACAAAATAGGAGGCATGAGCTCGGCTCTGAGCTCTCCCTAGGTTGGCAGAGGGAGTGTAGTGCCCAGGATTACTTAGACAATTGGCATTGGGTGAAAAAAATGGGGTTACAAAAATCGTGGGATAAAAATTTTAAAAGAAGAAGAAGAGTACAACCACACTCAGGTCTGCAAAGTTGCGTAACACATTCTGTGTGCCATTTAGCAGATAAGACACTTCAATTAAAAAGTATATTTGAATTGAAGTATTTCGGCATCGGTAACCCCCTAATGGGAACTAAATCCTGTTATCCCGCTTCCAAGCTGCACGACTGTACAGGACTAAGTACCGTGTAGACAGAGCGGTGTCAGGCATGCTGTGTCGCAATTATTCTGGGCCAGACAGGTTTATTAGTTGTACTGATGTGATGCCATAACAACTCGAGTAGAATTTACAATGCAGATTCACAGAGGTGAGGATAATTTAACGCCGCATACTCTGAGAAAAAGCCATATTTGAATGTCACTTTAGCTTGGAGTTTTTTTTCTCATGATGGGGGGGGGGGGGGGGTTGATCCGGGGTAAAGCACTCTGAGGCTACGGTTAGTGTTAACCCATTGAGACCGGGAACGCATCTGTGCGTAATTTTTAGATTCCTTTGGCTATTCATTCATTGGCTGTGGTCCCCTATCTGAAAATATTTTGCTCCAGGGACCCCTAGAAGCAAAGATTTGAGTTCAAAATGTAGATATATATTCAAAAATGTGCACACATTTTCACGTTATTTTTCTAAAAAAAAAATAGCAGATCTACAAGCTCATAGTGCGGCACTTGGTGTCGCGCTATGAGCTTGTATATCTGCTATTTAAAAATCTAAAAATTACACAGACGCGTTCCCGGTCTTAATGGGTTAATGGTCTGTACTCAAGCTTCCTGCCCGTTGACAGATAGATCCTCAGAGACGCCAGGTTCTCTCCTCAACTTTATGGAGCGTGATGCTACTGTACCTCTGTGCTACGGGTTGGAAGAGAAAGCGGACAGTGCCATTTTACAGCATGCGCATCAGAAGCCTCAGTTACACTTAGGGTCAGTGTCGCGGGTCGAAAATAGCCATTCTACGAGCACAGAGCGCCTCGCACTTCTAAGCGTGTAGATCTGCTATTTAAGGTGCACGCCATTGACACGCAACTAAGCAGTGGTGCAAAGTAAGCAAGTACTGTACTTGAGCACAATTTTGAGGTATTTTTACTTTACTGGAGTATTTCCAATTGTCAGTACTTTTACTTCTACTCCACTACATCTCAGAGGCAAATATAATATTATACTTTTACTCCAATACAATTATTTGAAAACGTACTAGTTTACTTTGTAGATTTAGATAATTATCACAAAACATACAGTAACCTCTTCAGTCCTATATTTTGGCCATTTGAAAATAGCCGATCTACAGGCTCACAATGCATTGTGAGCCTGTAGATCTGCTATTTTCAAAAGATTTGCATACATTTTATACATTTGAAAACTTGTGAAATAGGACCTTCTGCATAATGAGTACTAATCTACTTTTGGTACTTACCAAAAGTAGATTACAAAGTAGGTATATTTTGATACCAATACTTTTGTACTTTTACTCAAGTAAAGTTTTAATTCCGGAGTTTTACTTGTAACAGAGTATTTCTACATTGCAATATTGATACTGTTACTGAAGTAATTGAGGACTTTTCCCACCACTACAACCAAGTAATCAGCCTAAGTGGTTGTGTTGCAGTCTGCTTCAAACACGGTGCAGCTCTGAATCTACATGAGAATAACTTTATTGCCATGAGGTTCATGGAAGGGATTTTCTTTGGCAACCGGCACTCAACAAAGAAGATTGGTAAAAGACTGCTGACATTTCAAATGTCACAGGACACAGGACTCCCATGGCTCATAAACCCAAGTGCAAGCACTGTGTTCCCCGTCATGGAACGCACACACACACACACACACACACACACACACACACACACACACACACACACACACACACACACACACACACACACACACACACACACACACACACACACACACGACATCACATGAAATATCTCTAGAATATAAACTTTAGTGCCTGTGTGTAGTGTTGCCTGATATTGGTGATTTTACTGTGACACATTTCATATAAGTCAGTCTGGATGAAAAAAAAATACCACGGCTTTGCTGCCAAAAATGTAAATGCAATGTAAAATGCATTGGCAAAGATGCAATCATGACAAAAATCCGATATTCAATATAAGAGGAAACAGGGATTCTGTTTATGGCTATGTGCATTAACTGCCATGCATGAGGAAATGGAAGCTACTGCATGTCAGAGTGAATGATGATGGTGATGATTTCTTGGATACTGCTGTTGTGATGTTGTTGCAGAAAATAGTCGCTGTATGAGATTTAGTCACAAGCTATAATACTTTTCATTTGTTATCCACTTTTAACCATGGCGTCCCTATTTTGGGAGATGTCATTACAGGCACATACAAAAATGAACATTAAAAAAAACATCTACAAGCTCGATGCGATGCATTGATCTACTCACGTATTAACCACACGAACCACATAGGAAAGTAGGGACCATCTATATACCCGTAGTCAACAAAGTATATAGGGGTTAATTAAGTGGTTATACATTAAAAACACACGTATACAGTATATGGTTTAATGTGGTTCAAAAAGAAAATAAACATGGAGATATGAGGTTTCCACTCAACAATGACAATATCTCATACTGTACATACAGGGAGATAGAGTGTGGTGGAATGATTAGAAGATTTGTGGGAAGGGATGGGAGAGGAGAACAGGTTGTAGACATTCACATTAAGGTGATTTATTTCTGTGCATTAGCCTTTAGATCATCTGAAGGCATGTGTGTGTTAATGTGTGCTGGATAATGTGGGCACATGTACCATTGTAGTATTGGGGACAGGCAGTGACATTTCGAACAGTAAACAGTCAGTAGCTGGTTGGCTGATTCTGTCTTTGGTTAAATAACACAAAGAAGACAAGAGAATGTCACTTGTTCAGCATAAAAAGAGGCATTTTACTACCATAGAACTAGTCTTACCTCAGGGGCCGCGGGTTGAGTAGCGCTGCACTACACAGTAGGTGTAAATATCTAGATACATTGTTGTTGTTTTTTGTTGATCTCTCTCTCTTCCCCTTGCCCCCTTCTTTTTCTTCCCTTTCTCTTTTATGGAAATATTAAGTGTAGTTGCGTATTTTGGCTTGCTTCCAAGTGGTTCCCACATTTATTTCATGTCCAGGACCCCCATATTAATATGTATTTGTCCGCGGACCCCATCTGAAAATATTTTGTGCCAGGGACCCCCCTACAATATTTTTGTTGTTAAAATGTCAAACGTATATAAAAAATCTCACTTTTCCCCCCAATATATATAAAAAAAGCAGATCTACAAGCTCACAACATGTCGTGATATGACACGTTGTTAGCTTGTAGATCTGTTATTTTAAAATAGCTGATAAAGTGGTAAAACTTAGCCTAATCGCTTTTATGGGGGCTTGTATTCATAGACCTGGCCGCTTGTTTCTCTTGCAAAATCTGGCAACACACTGATTACCTGCATTACACCTGTAGCCTAAGGAGGAAGTGGACAGATATTGACTGAAGCAGCAGAAAAGGGCAATGGAGAAGAGCCAAGAATAAGGTGAATAGACTAAACAAGGAACATGCACACGCACTCCTAACTACACAGCTGCTTCCAATAGCAATCACAATCAAGCCGGCTGGGAAGTTTGTATTTTAGCAGTGTTTGTGTTGCATGTTTTCTTTACATGTGTACATCTGACATCATTTTAGGTAACAACAACAATACATGTTTATTTATTGACACTGTGTGAGTTGAATTATGTGTTGGTCACCTCCTACCCTCTGCACTGTTGGTAATCCTGTTGAATTGATTGGGAAGGTGCCAAGCACTGTAGAGGAGGGGTGTGTGTTCATGTTTGTATCATGTGTTGTAGTCTTTAAGGAATTGGCGGCTGAAATATGTATTTGGAATTTGTTTTGTAAAACAGTGTAGGCTAATTGTGTAAGATAACTCATGGGACGTGGTTAGCCGTGTTTTGAGTTAATTGAATTATCAATTACTAATTGTGTTTTGGTATGGTCTACCTGCTATTGGAGGTTGGAAATTCAGTTCAGTTGGGGCTTGGGCTAACAAGTGAAACAACATCAGGGAGGAGCTGCCAGGGTCCTCGTGGAAGGTTGCCTGTTTCTTACAGTTCTTGGTTTTCTTTTCTTTTTCTGAGTTTAGCTGTCAAGTTTTCATTTCCTATTTTTGGCTAGTCTTATTATTTATATTTGAAGTATTATTCTGCCTCGGGGCCTGGACTGTATAAATCCTGCACAACAAACTGTTGGTGTTTTGGTAAATATATACGAACAAACTGCACTCTTGGACTCTTGTCAATGCTTGGAGCCTTAGCCTTCGGCCAACTGTTACAGTGCCGCTATGCAACACATTATCAGCTTGGAGATCTCCTGTATTTCTTAATTTTTTACACATTTTCACATGTAATAGACCATATTCACACGGCGGCCACATTGCTATTAAAGGGGTAGTTCACCCCCAAAATATTTTTTTTTCTATTGATTACCCTCCCCATGGAGCCTTGAATTCATAGATTTTTTTTTGTTTTTGTCACATTCCTAAGCCAATAATTTGATAATAATAAATTTGTCCCCATTGATTCCGGTAGGAGACACAAATGCATTTGTGTCTCCTACCGGAATCAATGGGGCTAAATTTATTATAATCAAATAATAAAGGAAGGAATGCGACAAAAAGAAAAAAATCACACCCTGTGTGAAGTGGGCGGTGTCTTCCTAGCTAACCACAATACTGAATGGAGTCAACCAATATATATGCTTTGATCTGAAAGAGCCACTTAGTGTCAGCATGTGTCTTGCTAGCTAATCACAATACTGAATGGAGTCGATCAATCATGTACAAAAGATAAATACATTTATCTTTTGTAAAACACACTTTATGATGGACAAAACCATAACTTAAAAAAAACAATAATTTGGTTTTTTTTTAAGTTATGGTTGCTTATATAGGGCTATGCACATGTGTCATGTGACACTGGCCAATCACATAGGGCTATGCACATGTGTCATGTGACACTGGCCAATCACAGTCCTGAATAGATTGTGATTGGCCAATCACAGCGCAGGATAATTGTACAAACTTTTAGGGCCGGTTTCACTGCCCAAGATATTTGTACATTTTTCCAAATCTCACTTATAGGGGCGGTTTCACCGCCCAAAAATATCCATGAATTCAAGGCTCCATGGGGTGAGTAATCAATAGAAAAAAAAATATTTTGGGGGTGAACTACCCCTTTAAGTTAATGAAGTGCCACCCCAGTTGCCACGGCAACAGGGTGGCACTTTCAATGTAAAACTCCAAAATGGCCGCTGTGTGAATATGGTCTATAACATGGTTGGTGATGTCAAGCACACACAAGCACTACTGACAGTATTCACACTAGAATTTGTATGCATGAGTCTGGACTTCCCATCGATCGGGCCAATTTGTGTGCTAAAGTAAGGATTTCCTCAGTTTGTACAGTACAGTAGGCATCTGTATCTGATGGGTGAATTGAATATGTAAGGAACGGTCTCTCTCCTCTTACCTCACGTCTCACACTCAATTTGGAGTGACGAACAGCACTCATCAGCATTGATGTTTTGAATTGAGGAATGCTTTGAGAAGAGATGAAATGCCCCCCCAGGTGAAGAGACGGGATAGAATTCTGTGTTCATCTCTGACTGTATCTAGAGCAACGTTTCCAATACAAGCTGTGAGCGCACCGCAGAGAGAGGCTGTTAGAATTAATATGCTTTTCTGTGTGTGGACTTGTTTGATAGCAGCGCTATTGGGAAGTAGAAAGCTCATTAATGGGTTTATGATGGGGAAGGGAACTAGTTTTTTTTGGGCTAAGTCCTCTTCATTAAGCTGAGCTAGACTATTTTACTATACTACTGTATTACCTATTCTCTCTCTCTCTCACACTCTCTCTCTCTGTCCTAAATCCCTTCTATCTCCCCTTTTCCCACTCTCTAGCTCTCTCTTACACCTCTTTCTTACTTTCTTTTTTTCACACTACACCGCTCCCATCCTCTTCTCACCTTCTGTTTTTCTCCTCCCCACCCCGAAGAAGGTGAGGGGGGGGGTCTGGTAACTTTGCCAAAAGCTATAAAGTTAGTGTTACAGTATTTACCGTACTGTTAGCTCAAATTCAGAAAGATTTGGTGGCCACCAGATCGCTCTCAGCAATGTCATTTTATGTTAGTCTTCTGATGAAATGACACCAGCAATCGCATGTTTTTCTAATGTTTCTTGTGTTTCCTTCTATAATGTTGCTATAATGGCTCTACAGTGCATCATGAACTTACAATGCTCTCTGGGTACCCAGTGGCACTGGTGAATGCTACCGACAGTCTTAGGGTCGTTACAGACGGGGAGGGGTTGACGCGGGTGTTCTCTCTCGGATCAGCGGGGATCGTGCCACGATCATTGTTGTTTTGTCCTCTTGTGTGTAGCGGGGGGAAAAAAAGATGACCACAATACAGCTCTTGCGGCCCACAGGCGTGTGCACAAACATTTCACGGGCCCGCGCGCGCTTGCCTCTCCGCCCCTCAACTTCCCTGCACGTCCCAAATATTCGCCCGCCTCTGATTGAAAATGAATTACATAGGGGCGTCAGCCGCTCCCCATCTGAAACGACCTTTAGGCTGACGGTAGCTAGTTGATACGTCAGACTTTTACCGCGTGGCTCTGCAGGAGGCTCGTCGTCTGTAGGAGGATCTCACAAACTGCTGGACCAGATTTATTGTGCACACAGCCAGTAGACTAACTTAGCTGGCCTACTGTACCTCCACTAACATTATACTTTTTTGAATTATCCAACTCTATAGGGATGTTGACAAATCAAAACCCTTTTTCAGTGGAGCAATTAACTGGTTAAACCCTATATACATATAGTTGACCGGGGTCCCCCAAGGTTCTGTACTTGGTCTGCTGATTGATTCCGTCTACACTATACACCAAATCTCTTTGTCGAAAATAGCTTGTATGAGCTCGTAGATCTGCTATTTTCGCTGAATGCTCACCCCGGAATAGGGTTCATGTGGATTTCTACAGCCCAGATCTGACTTCTTCCTTCCATCCCTGCTACTACTTCTCTCTCCTACGTCTTCTCTCCCCTTTGTCTCCTACACTCCTCCTCAGAGCCTCATCTCTTCTCTCCAGCCGTTGCAACCCGGTTCACAGAGCATCCCCCCCTTGCCTTTCATCCATCTCCACTTATGGACGCTCCAACCCCCCCCCCACTCCTCTCAACTTAATTCAATTTTCTGCACCATTAATACCGAGCTAAGGCCTTATCGGCCTGATTTGTGAGCCCACACTGAGAGAGAAGAAAGGGGGTTTTGTTTTGGATATTTTCCTTAGATCAAAATGGTGGTGCAAGAGCGCTTGCTGATGTAAGACCTGCGGGTGGAGGTGATGGATGGTGAGGGAGACGCAGAAACCAACCAAGGAGGAGCTGGTGCTGATGGCTGAGGAGAAAACACACACACACACACACACACACACACACACACACACACACACACACACACACACACACACACACACACACACACACACACACACAAACACAAACACAAACACAAACAAACAAACACAATAAAATCCTCAGTGTAACGGAATGTAACTCTGAGAGTGGTGTACAAGTCACTGAACAAATGTAATTTGGACACACTCTCCTGGTTACAAATGGATAAATGAACACAAAAACACTGAGGATTTTACTGTGCATTCGCGCACACGCACACACACAAGTACAGGTAATTGTCAGTGTAAGGGCCTCTGTCTGAGTGGTTCAGTGTCCATCCATCCTGCTCTGTAGCTGCAGTGTCTCTGTAACAACCTGTCCATAAGCCGCCCCCTCGCCGGCGCCGCTACATGCTCAGACTGCTGGGAGTTTCAAATGCTGCGTGCAGACTGACAGCCAGATAGATTGATACAGTGGTTCAGACATGCCGACTGAGACTGACTGACAGACTGTCATATTTCTTAAACCCGATACCACCGAAGTGGAAAAAGCGGCACTCCAAAATAAACGCATACACATACAAATTCTCATTTATTGAGAACACTTATGCGTTTCTGCCTCAGCCTTCTTCAGAGCAGATTAAAAAGTCTTAGACCGTCATATTTCGTTGCTGTTGGATGGAAACCTCATACGTCCAAAACGTCAGGATTCAAAAATAGCCGATCTACAAGCTCAAAATGCATTGCGATGCTTGGATTGGCTATTTTCGCAACTTTTGTGTGACACTGTAGTAGCATGACAAAGTAGGGCATTGAATTAAGAAAATTCACATTAAAGGTTTAATTATGGAGATGTCCACCTTTTGTACATTTAAAGCTACAATCCTGGACTTATTTTAATGAATAAGATGGTTATTTTAATCAAGCTGTATGGTATTTTAATTAAGCAATATTACACGAGAGGGTGTGCTTTACCGTCATTATTAGCACGCCTGTGATGCGGTCAGGAACGAGACGAAGTCGAGTTCCGCCGCGATCACAGAAGTGCTAATAATGTAAGGTAAAGCACACCCTCGAGTGTAATATTGCGATTATACAACAGTTACCAACAAAACGCATCCAAATGTATTCATATTGTGGGGCAATTCATAATAAAAAACATTTCGCTTATCCGTTTCCCTGTAAAGAGAAGAGTTTGTTTGACTGAGACAAAATAGTCCCTGACAGCGCAGCACTCCGAGTCATCGTCTCATCAACACAGCTGATTCCAGTAGGCTATATGCTCCGTCGTACGATCGTGTTACGTGGCCAAAATAACTGATCTACAAGCTCACAACGCGTCAAGATGGCGATGCGTTGTGAACTTGTAGATCGGCTATTTTTGCTGTGCGATACCTTCGTACGATAGAGTATAACATACACTGGACTGTTAAGGAAATGGGAGTAATTTTACTTTAACACAGGAGGATATTTATACAGTATGGATGTTACCATTGAAATAAAGCACACTTTTTCCCAGTTATTCCTTTTACTATAGGATTTTTGGCGATTTAGTGTGCTCTCTTCTAACCATTGATCAACCGTAAGTCCACCAAATAAGTCAAAATTAACAACATAGTCCATTTTCATTTTGTTCCCCGGTGGCGGCGGTGGGTACTGTCTGTTTGTTTTCCTACCGTGGGACAGCGTGACTTCACAGCACAGCTGTGCGATATATGGTCTAATCAGGTGCGGACTGCAGTGCGGAGTGATTTATTTAATGTGATTAGGCCCGTGATATGATGCTGGTTTGAATCACGGCTAGAAAGCCATTTCAACCAATCGGATTGCTTGGTCGGAACTACCTGTTGTATAATACAATATAACAAGCACTGCAGTATAGTATGATTGTCTCTTGTAACATCTGTTCTTTTTGTGATGTATTGTGTGTTACAGTATGTTGTATGTTTTAAGTCGACACAAATGAAGTTGAGTGAGCGAGTGAGTGGTTCTCCCTACTCTTCCATGGTCTCTCAAGCCAGACCGTTGACTCACACAATTTTCAAATACTTCTGTCATACGATCAGAGATTGTGGAATAGTTGTCTGGCTACGCAAGGTTAACTCTTCCATTGAGAAATGTCTAACCCTGATGTCGGGCAAAGACACCTACTGTTTGACAAGGTCAATCAAGTTATTTGACAGCCCACTAGGTTGCGTCATCATTAGTTGCTCGCACATTGTTGCAATGACCTCTCTATATGTCAGGAGAGTGTGACAACAGACATAAAACTGATAGATTGCATGCTTTGTCCAACCAATATTACCCATTAGTAGTTCAAAATGTCAAGGTGTCCCTTTTACTGTGTACTTGTCTTGTTCATGTCTGTGAGATTTATGCACCGGTCAAACTGTTTGAATTAATATGAGAATGTTACAATCTGGTTTCAGTCAGTATTTAACAGATGCTAATAACCTGGGAGTTGATCCAAGGCCATGTAGCAGCAGATAGGGGTGTTGACCATTAGATTATCTGCGGTTCCACATTGTTATGTCCTCCGCTGATTGTTATTTAAACCGTTTGATTTCCCCTGGTTGTCTTGTGCTACTCCGTCTCTCATTTCTTTTTGGGAATCATTCGCCTTGCAAATGAACAGGCCCCCATGGGGGCGTGCGCACATGCTTTCTATCTCTCACTATCACACACACACACACACACACACACACACTACACACACGGGCAGTTTCCTTAACAGAGCTCTCCTTTCACATTTAATGTGCCTTTGACTCACTCTAACCCTTGTCAATGCGAGCCAGCCTCCTCCGTTCACCTCAGCATCTCCTTCATCCCATTCCCTTTGCCCCCCGGCGCTGAGGAATAATTTAAAGATTCTTACCGGCCCCACACTCGTTAAATAAACAACACGCTACCCTGAATGTTAACTAGCCCATTATGGCACCAGTTGCCGTGTTTGGGCACATCTGTCACGACACATCCAGGAACCTATTAATCAGAACCGGAGACGGTCCTCTTTGCTAAGCGTGCTTTGAGCGCTTTTATGTGACTCCGATGTTGATGGCGTGTCGATGTCCCTGGTGGCGGAGGTTAGGATTGCAGTAGAGCCTGCGTTGTTGACGACGGGTCCCGCTTTGAATTGTTTTATTGATGGAGTTGTCAGGATGCTGGTGTCAAATTAACCTCCGAATGGCGGCGCAAACAGAGCCTGCTGCAGTCAGCGAAGGTCCAACACAGTGTAACATGTGTAATGGCCTGGGAGGTGCCCACTTCATAATACCAGGGAACGGTCTGCTGCCATACACCCACCTTTTCTGTCATTAATTATTATTTAACAAGACTGGCAGTCTAATAACAGCAGTGCTTCCCTGTGCAATTTGAAAAGGCTTTCAGACACAATTAGCTATGAGCAGTTATTTAACCACATTGAATCCCCCTTACATAATAAAGTGCTCTGAAATAAAAAGGCGAGACCCTCCTGGTGATGGAAATAGTCAGATTTTTGTTTGTGAAGGTGTACCATAGGGGGCGCCACAAATGCGGAACATTTAACCATGTCGTAGAAACGCTATGTCTGCCTGCAACCCACGACTTACACAGCCCTGGTTAGGCCACCTGGCCTGGCAGAGATATACGTGTTCCACTGAGAGGAGGACCTTAGTTGTCAATTAATTGACAGAGTTGCTCCTACAGACGTCTTGTGCGTTTTTTGCAAAGTGACAAAACTGAAAATGAATGCCTTTCTACACGGCAAAATCCAGTGTGAAATGAACACTCTAGATTTCAGTGGGAAACCATCGCCCACCCGTGAGGGGGGTGGGGTGCAGTGGGATTGGGGGGGGTGGGGGGTGTCAGATGGAGGGAGAGACAGAATGATGGAGGGATGGCACACAGAGGAGAATAATGAAGAGGCAAGAGAGACGGACAAGGTGAAGATGAACTAGAGGGGGAGATGACGCTGGAAGATGACAGAGATTGATTGGGAAGGAGGAGAGAGAGAGAGAGAGAGAGAGAGAGAATATTGTGTTTCTGTGTTGGCCGCAGTCACGGTGGAAGGTGATGAGGATGATGACGGGGAAAAGAAGGAGAGCAGAGAGAGAGAGAGACATCCAAATGGATGGAAAGAACAGATAAACAATGAATGAATGAAGCAAATAATGAAAGAACAGATTGATGAATGGATGGATGGATGAGTCGTTACTTCTCATAGGCCCACGTGGAATTACAATAAAGTTATTTACAATATAAAACACAGACGTCCAGGTCACTGAGCATTAGCATTCAGTAACACTGTAAACAAATAAGAAAATATGTACAGTACATACTGTACACTCAATATGGGAGTTAGAATAGTTAATAAGTAATGATGGGCCTAGTATACATGTGTGTGTGTGTGTGTGTGTGGCGCATGTGCGCTGTATATTATCCCTTTAGCCTTGATTTCTGACTGTAATATACTGTTTACATTTCCGAGTATTCAGTCAATCAATCAAGACAAAGTAGGGCATTCATCCATTAAGGTCGGCAACGCATCTGTCATTTTAGATGTCTTTGGCTATTCAAAAATAGCAGATATACAAGCTCATAGCACGGTGCCACGCTATGAGCTTGTATATCTGCTATTTTTGAATAGCCAAAAGAAATCTAAAATGACACAGATGCGTTCCTGGATTGAATGGGTTAATTTACGAAGAAAATACATACAAAGTAAAAATATGAAGAGATTTCTGCTTGACAACAACGCTATACTGTATATAACCTACTGTACATGTATGTATATATAATATGCCTAGAGGGGGAGAGAGGGAGGTGTAAAGAGCTGGGATGGAGGACAGAAGTGCGTATGGGATGAGTGGAGATCAGTGAAGGAGGGAGGGGGAGGACAGGACTCAGGAGGACAGCAAGAATATGGAGATGAATAGAGCGGGGAGATAAATCTCGTTAAAGCAGAATTAATGTTCTTAAGCATGGTGATAGTGTGTGTGTGTGTGTGTGTGTGTGTGTGTGTGTGTGTGCGCGTGCTCGCTATAGGCTCATTAAGGCTACAGGGGGGAGAATAGCTAAATGGATTAGGCTGACATGGATTACGCACGCATAAAGTACTGGAGCCGGGAGGTGGATGGAGAGAATGAAAGGAGGGGTGGGGGGGGGGAGGGTAGGTATGGACAGTTTAATGTATACTTATACCTCGGACAAAGAGATGAAGAGAGAGAGACAGAGAGAGATAGAGAGAGGGAGGGAGAGAGAGAGAAGCAACTGAAGCTGTCAAATGTGAATGTGCAAGACTAATAAGAGTCAAAATGCCCTGCTAGCGGCCCCTAGAGGCCATGTGCTGCTCCCATTCACTGAATGGTTTACGTGTGTAATAACGCAAAAGCTTTAAAGTGAAGTACAAGTAAATCTAAAAGTTCCTTTAACACAGAAAACAAATGGATATTTCACCCTAAGGGAGTTGCTATAGAGTCACCAACCACGACTATTAGGCCAGTAGTTCTCAAACGTTTTCATGTCAAGGACCCCCAAAATGATATGTATTTGGCCGCAAACCCCCATCTGAAAACGCCAGGGACCCCCAGAAGAGAAGATTTGTGTATTATTTTCTCTCGAATGTACAAGCTTGCAGCGTGGCACGAAGTGACGCGCTGTGAGCTTGTATATCTGCTATTTTTGAATAGCCAACGTATACATACCCCTGGTACCTCCTGAAGGACCCCTGGGCGTCCCCGGACCCCACTTTGAGAACCAATGCTATAGGCTTCATCCTCCAGGGAGTATAAAGGTGCACAGTGAATCCCATGGGCAATCCAGACCAACATGTTCCATGGATGGATTTACTAAAAACTAAATATGTACTGCGACATCATGTATAGAAAATGCACTATAATAGCGAGAGGAGAGGAGAGGAGAGGAGAGGAGATGAGAGGAAAGGAGAGGTGGTGAAGATGGGAGAGATGCATCAAACAATGATAGGTGGAGGATTTAACCAGATGAAAGAGCCAGGTGAAGCAGAGAGAGTGCCGTTAGTGTGGGAATAGAACATGTAGGAAGAGATGAGGCAGATGATGAGGCGAGGCGTGGTCAGTTGTTGTTCTGCAGAGAAGAAAAGAACAAGAGAAAGAGCAGAGAGGAAGGGAGGGAGAGAGAAGAGGTGGCGTGTTGTTTGTTCTGCACCAGTGGTTTATATGCATGGTGTTTTGGGCCTGTGTGTCTCTTGGGCATGAGGTTGTTGTTGGCTGAGGAGGGCGCTGCTCATTGTTAACTCATTGAGTGCCATTAACGTGTTTTACGTGTTTTACCGCTATGGTGCAACGTGCCATTAACGTGTTTCACGTGTTTTACCGCTATGGTGCAACGTGCCAACGTGTTTCACGTGTTTTTGAAAAAAAATAAATATATATTATTATTATTTTTGAACCCAAGATATCATTATCTGAAGATTTGCAGCTCCATCCACTCCTTGTTTAACTTATAACTGAAAAAGGCTGTATGTAAAAAAAAAAAAAATCGTACTGGCCAGAAATAGCCAGAAATAATTCAAGCACTCAATGAGTTAACACAAAGCACATCTTAAGTGTTCATTTAACGGGGAAAAACCCTTTGCCTGGACACTTAGACACTCTCAGAGTTAAAGGAGAATTCCGGACTAGCCTTTTTCTTACCTTTTATATGATGTTATTATATCCTATACGAGTGGTACAGTAGAACATTTTCATCAACACTCCATCCCGAGTCCACCGCAGCTAAAAATGTGAGCGGGTGATCCTTGCGCTAAATTGCGTATTTTAATCGCGAGAAAATACAAACATTTTGTTGATATCTGACGTACATAATGACAGAAACCTCGCCACAGTGTTTTTGTCCCAAATGGGCCGCCATAGTGTTTACAAGCAGACTTGGATGAAATCACGGGTGAAATCTTGTCTTGCGAGACTTCCGCAGGGACGCATCTAACACAAACACCGTGGAGAGTTTTCTGTCAATATGAGCGTCAGATATCAACAGAAATGTTGTCACTCGTCCTAGGATATAATAACATCATATAAAGGCAAGAAAAAGGCTAGTCCGGAATTCTCCTTTAACTCTGAAGATTTTGCTGTACCCTTATTCAATCAGGCAAGTTGACAAAGAACATTTGTTTACAATAGCAGCCTAAAGGGCTGTGACCACAGAAAGGTGTTCTTTTTTTTAAAGCTAACAACACCTGTCTGCCTTGCATTTCAATGGTATAAGTGTGCTAGTAGCGTTTCTCTTCCCAGCCCCTCACGTTTTGTGTTTTGTGTTTTTTTGTTGGTGCGCTCTGGATGCCTCCAGTAGAAAATAGTTAAACATGCTGTAAAGAGATGTGTCAATGTCACATTTTTTTGTAGGAAGAAGGCTTTAAAAAGGTTTAAAAAGATCAACAAACATGGCAGAGGAGAGGCTGATAGTAACTGTGCGCCCACACACTCCTACACCTTCTTCTGACTGCAGGATCTTCAGCTAGATTAGCCCATTAAGACCGGGAACGCATCTGTGTCATTTAAAGATTTCTTTGGCTATTCAAAAATAGCAGATCTACAAGCTCATAGCGCGGCACTGAGTGCCGCACTATGAGCTTGTAGATCTGCTATTTTAAAATGTTTTTGAACATTTGTGCAAATCTTTACAAATGTCTTTGTAAATCCTAACAGTTTTCTGATAAAACGGATGTTGCTCTATCAGTGGTGCTCAAACTGTTTCATGTCAAGGACCCCCAAAATTATATGTATTTGGCCGCCGACCCCATCTGAAAACATGTTGTGCAGGGACCCCCAGAAGCAAAGATTTTAGTTAAAAATTTTGTTTAAAAAAATGTATGCATTCAAAAATTTGCACTAATGTTCAAGATTTTTCAAAAATAGCAGATCTACAAGCTCGTGGCTCGGCACTCGGTGCCACGCTATGAGCTTGTAGATCTGCTATTTTTGAATAGCCAAAGTATAAAATAATGGTTATAGCTCAAAGTTAAAATGACACAGATGCGTTCCCGGATTGAATGGGTTAATCTCAAGGATTCTGTTTCTTTCTGGCATTCATGTTTACCGGTTATGTTATCCGTTAACACTTTTTGATAGGCTATTTGTACAAATAATGCAGCTGATGTGTACAACAAGTGATCTGCATTCATGTCTTTTTTTTCATATCCAAAGCGCTCAGCCATGAGAAAAAAAATAAAGCCTATAAGACTCTGAAGGAGGGAGCATCGTTATGACAACACTTCTTGAACTGCTGGTCCACACAGTGCTGGGGTTCGTGTCGTGACTCGAGGCGGGTGGGTGGGTGGGTGGGTGGGTGGCAGGGTGGGTGGGTGGGTGGGTAGGGCATGATGCTTGTTTAACCATTCAGCTTTCCCTGCTGGTGCAGGGATCCACAGCACCAACCAGCTTCACATCATATCGTTGCTGTCGGGCAGAAACCTCTTATCTCCATATTCTAACTGTTTGTGTTTTTTTTTGTGATTTAACGCCCTACTTGATCATACTACAGCAGAAGCATCAAAAGTAGCAAATCTACACGCTCAAAACGCGTCGCTTCGCGCCGCGTTTTGAGCTTGTGGATCTGCTACTTTTGACGCTGTTGTGTGTGTGTGTGTGTGTGTGTGTGTGTGTGTGTGTACTTTTGCCATTTTTGAATTTGAATCCAGAAAAGTAACATTTTTGCACATATGAGGTTTCCACCAAACAGAGACAATACAGTATATATATATATCAGTGATTCTCCACCTTTTTAATTTCACGGACCCCCAGTTTGATGTGCATTAGGCTACCAGTTTTTATCTCCGGGACCCCAATCTATACGCTGTAAAATGTTTATGTAACTCTGAGAGTGCATGGAACCAAATGGACCCGTAAGGATCCATCCATACATTTGGACAGACCCATAATGGTCCCTTTGGACCCCTGGTTGATCCCTGGACCCAACATTGAGAAACAGTGATATATACTCTAACCATTAAGGTCATTACACATCGGCGATTATGCGAATATTCGCAAAATTCGTATGCGGTCCGAATACATAAAAGACGCCTTTTCGCTCCGCGAAATTGATGTGGAAGCTTGCATTGACTTTATAAGGTTTTAAAAAATAACGTATTATTCGCATGAAAAAATCGCCCCCGGTGTGTAAGGACCTTTAGGCTAGTGCAGCTGTTCTGAGCTGGGGGGGAGGGGCTCTCTGCTTCTCAGCTATAGGAGCTGTGGGTGAGCACCAAGACCTCAGAGGTCCCACCTGATTGGTCCTGGGCTGCCTGGATGTGTCCAGAAGGACCTGCACGTACGCACACACGCGTGTGCACACACACACACACACACACACACACACACCGCCCCAAATGAGGGGGGGGGGTCAGATGTCTGTGAACACTGTCAAAGCACAAATCCATAGAGATAGGGAAGGGGGGGTGGGGGTGGCGTTGAAGGGTAGGGTGGAGGGGAGCGAGGGTGGAGGGATTGGGGACGAGGGTGGGATATGGAGAGATGAAGGATGGACGGGGGAAGAAGTGAGCTGGGGTTAGAGGCAGGGGATGCATACTTTAGAGGCTGATCGAGATGGGAGGGGGTGTTGTGCAGCTTGAGGTTATAGGCGAACATCGGAGGACGGGTGGTTGAGAGTCACACACACGCCGCGTGTGCGCTTGCACATGCACAGCCGCTCATAGAATGATGAATGACAGCTACAAATATTTGCTGAGAGCAGCCTGGATTGGCCTTATGGTCTGTCGCCTCATACGCACTGCCAGACGTGTGTGTGTGTGTGTGTGTGTGTGTGTGTGTGTGTGTGTGTGTGTGTGTGTGTGTGTGTGTGTGTGTGTGTGTGTGTGTGTGTGTGTGTGTGTGTGTGTGTGTGTGTGTGTGTGTGTGTGTGTGTGTGTGTGTGTGTGTGTGTGTGTGTGTGTGTGTGTGTGTGTGTGTGTGTGTGTGCGCGTTGTGTGTGAGAGAGAGACGTGCTAGAATGTGGAATTATGGGAGCATATACTGGCATATGGGTTTGTTTGTTTTTGTGTGTGTGTGAGACTGTCTGAACTGTGTGTGTGTGAGCTTGCATTTGCTCATGAATTTAGGTAGACACACAAAGCAGCACCAAGTTTTATGCAGGTAGAGTTTTTTATTTATGCATTATTACTAGAGGTGCGGGTCGCTGCGCGACCCTTCCGTCTAGCCGCTGGCGCGGGGCTCTCGTCTAGTAGCCTGTAGACGTTCATTGAAAACGAAAGCGAAACTTACCGCTGTCTTGACGGAGAGAGCATGGTCGAGTGACCATCACTTTGTATCGAGAGAGAGACCATGCGCCACTCTCTATTGTATATGAGGATTATTAAAGTGAGAACAATGGTTTCTATTATAGAATGCTAACTTTCTAGGAAGAGAAAGGCTGCAGTTTCTATTAGCTTGAATTCCCCATCGATGATGTCACTGGTAGGCGGGTTTCTGAACTGTCCACTAGAGCTCTTCACGGGTCCCCTGATTCCGAAAATACCCGAGACCCGTACTGGTCGGGGTTTTACCATAATCACTCGGACCTGAGTGACTATACATCCTCCATGGAATGAAAATGTGCATATGGCGTGTGCGATCATGGATTCCTTTTACATGAGGTGAAAACATGCAATTTAATGTCATATTATATCTTATTGTAGGCTGCTACGTAGAACAAACGCTGCTACGTAGGAACAAAATTCACGGGTCCAGTAGGGTTCGGGTCAGTTTATTTTTTACATGGAATGAGGCTTAAAAGAGAGAGAAAAGTCAATTAAAAAAGATATTTGTGCAAGGATAAAGATTAGAACTTATTTCCATTAAGCATAGTAATAGATGGGAGGTCGACGTGCAGAGAATATTGAAAGGATAATATCATATGGGTTTATCCTTCATTAAAAAGGCATAGTTTAGTCACATACTGCCAGGATCTGTTTGGCTCATTGCCGGACATCGCTGAACCATTTTGTAAGGTGCTTAATGAGTTTAAGACGGGAAGCATACCCACGGGTGGAGAGTCCAGCAGACTGGATCTTTCATAGACCAATATATACAAGCCCATTTTATAGACCAGTGGTTCTCAAAGTCTTTCATGTCATTTTGCTGAGGACCCCCCTCAAGACCCAACTTTGAGAACCACTGTTATATACAATATTTCCCATGACCAGGTCACATGGTCATGCACATGGAAACAAAACAAAATGACTGTTGGATCTTATAGGTGGAGATCTGCTCAGAGTCCACTATATCAGTGTTTCCAAAACACTGGGTTGGGACCCATTTGGGGGTTGCGGACACACTTTTATGGGTCACGAGTAAATACTCCCTTTCTTTCGAGGTTTACAACTTTTTTTTAAATTATTTCAAAAGATTGAAAATAATCAAAGAAATTCCATGAATATAAAAATGGTAGATCTACAAGCACACAATACGTCGCATTGCAACGTGTTGTATGCTTGTAGATCTGCTATTTTCACTAGTTTAGGTCTCAGGGAGACATCTAATTTCTCTTGTGGGTCTCGAGCTAAAAGGTTTTGGAACCAATGCACTATATTCTGATTATTTTTAACCACATGAACACTGGCGTCCCTATATTCTGTTATTTTGACTCGCCCCTATTTTGCGTGTCTTAAGTACCGCCAGGTCGTATTCCTTAATTTAAGACGTGGAGGCGTGACCAATGCCATTTTGCTATTATGGATGCGGTAATCTGTGCACTGCACCAAGGTGCTATGCGGTAAAACGGCCCTGAATTAGTCATGAGTGTGTTTGGCCGTTACTTTAATCAAACCAATCAGAGTACCCGCTGTTTCTTTTTCTTTTTGCACTCAAGACGTGGTCTGACCACGTCTTAGCGGTATGCAGTGAGTCTTTTTAAGTCAAGGTGCATAATAGCAGATACCGCAATGCGCCCATAATTAACATATGAACACTCCCCCATGCGTAACATATGCTGGCGAGTCTTATTCCTTACGCGTTTGCGTTCAGCGCAACTTGCATAATAGGGATTGCGCATAAGATGGTGGCGTTATCACTTTATTACCGCATAAGACATGGATTTAAGACGTGCTTAATTGAGCTCTTGAACTAGTTTAAATGAACTCTCTTGGAGTTACACTGGACCCGACATGGAGAACCAGAGCACTATTATGTGAGCAGACATCTGCCTAGGAGGCCCACACAGCCATTCAGTAGACATCCATCCACATAGTTTATTTATTTTGTTCACAATGAACTGGGTTTTAACACTGAGACATGCTTCTCATAGGACCAGTGCCAGATGTACTAACTGCATTTTTTATTTCCTCCCAAGATCATTTTAAATCATATCTGCTCTTGGTATTCGGTTTAAAGTGCCATGGATTTGTTTGTTGACGACTCTGTACTTTCCAAACAAGGACATTGGTGTAGAGGGAAATACTAGTGGACCTAACATAGAGCCCTGGGGGACTCCAGTCCATTAAGTATATTATGGTTTGGTTACAAGCAGTGTTATATAGAGAGAGAGTTGCATCACTAGCATAGACTCCCATTGTAAGAATGCAATGTGGAAATGCTCGTTCTCTCTCAATGAGGAGGTTCCAATGTTTGGAACTACAGGAGGCAACGTCCCGCTTGCGGCGAGATCAAAGTGTGACGCAACTCTCTCTCTCTCTATATATAACGCTGGTTACAAGTAATGAAAAGCAATCATTTGACTGGTCATGTTTGAATCCATCCACAACACCCACTGACAATGTATTCGGCCGAATCTAACCCACCTCACCACTTTGGCACTGGTTCTCTGTCGTTCTGCAGTTAGGAAAATAACAAACGTCTGTGCCCGCCCCACCGGCTACATCACTGACTGCGCATCATACAGGTTCATATCTGTTGTTTTTGCGTTCAGCTCCTCAACATGTTTTCAGCTAGAATTGCACAAAACTACTTTCCCACTTCTCATACTTATTGTTCTCCCTTCGCACAGTCAGTCCATCTTTAATGGACGTGTCTGTGCTGTTGTCTGAGGATACTTAACCACTGCTCCCAATGCTCTGAATTTGGCAGAGTTATGCGTTAAGCCAGCTGTCTCTTGTCTTCCAGTATCCTCCTGTATAATTCCAGTGTTGTAGTTCTATTTGCACCAGTTCCATCAAGGTAATCCTTCAGTTGTTCTCAACCTTTTCTGTGGCTCATGGGACCCACTTGACATATTGAAAACCCATCTACAAGCTCACGTGTCACGGTGTGCCCAGTCTGCCCACCCATCTGACCACTTAACACGGCAGCCGAATGATCAATCAATCTATTGTGTTTTCCGGCTTGGATTAACGGAACTAACATACACTTTAAGTTCTTATTTATCATTATCGCTTTTTAACACATTCATTGGCAGGTATTAATGAATGAATTCATCCACCACTGCCAGCGGTTTTACCTTATTTTGATGATTTTTTTCATCGAGGATGTAAACAAACGATGTCTCGTGGAAAGACGAGTCTCTCTTCTTTCCACCGGAAAAAAACACTGTAACCGCGATCGTCCGCTCTGTAGTTATCGGCAGTTGAATACAGCTCGTTTTCACCAAAAACGCAATCTGGGAAAAGAAATCGGAGATAAATGTATTTTTTATAAATCTGATAACATCGTAGTGGACGGGGTGAAAATGTTTTAGATTACGTCATTTCCAGGTTTATCCTTCTCTCGAAGTCAAGGCATCATTCATAGGTTGGCGAAGAGCGCCCTCTAGCGTAATCACAAAAAACACCAGATGACGTAATATTACGTCATTGGTGGTCAATGTGTTAATATGAATGTTATATTCTCATAAAAATGTTAGTGTTTGCCAATTATTTAGGGGCTCACTTGCAATACCCTTGTGGCCCACAGATTGAGAACCACTGTAATCCTTGTATGCCAGCTCAGGGTACACAGCATACATTATATTATCTGCACAAAAAAGGGCACCTTTTTCTGTTCATTTATGAGTCACGGCTATAAAGGTGTTGCGTGACTTGTGAGTCACGACTTTGAAGTTGTTTGCGTGACTTTTACAGAGTTGAGCTCTGCATGGCCGCGAGGCGTTGTTTAATTTGATCTGTGTTGTCACAGAAACCAAGCGTTTCCACTAATTGTCACGTGTTTAGAGAGACCGAACAGCATGAGAAGAATCCTCAAGTGTATGCATTTTATATCGCCACTGCCAACTTGTATGTCCAATGTTCTGAAAAAAAAGGGGAAAAAAAGAAGTTGAGTCTTAACTCTCTCAGTGCCAAGAGTATTTTCATAAAGTACTCGCCCAGTGCCAGAAATTTGCGTTTTTTTAAATGTTTTAATTTTGTAAATTTTCATTCAAATAAATAATCTGATTGGGTTTTTAAACCCATAATACAGTTCTACCAGTAGAGAGCAACAAATCGACACATTGATGACCTCGCTGGCTCACTCGCCCCCTCCCAAACAGGCTCACGTCACATCCGGTCATAACCGGATGTTGACATTTTCGACAATCGTTGATCGGGCTAAATTACGATGCGATACACGACTACGATGACTGATCGTCACCCAGACCAAAGAGAGTAGACGTGGACCTCTCCGTTCGTTTTTTTTTATACCGTGTGAAAAACCGTGACTTTCCCTATTCTGGCCAAAAATGACCGCGGGAAAAAAATGAGAACCGGAAACGGAATCTGCGTCATGAAACCGGAACCCAATGAGTCTGAAGGAGTCAGAAAGCGAAAGTGATCATGAAAAATAAACAGAAGAGCGCGACCACAGTCAAAAGTAAAAACTCGGGATTTCTCGTGCTGGCACGGAGGGTACTCGGGAAAAACTCGGGATATCTCGGGCGTGGCACTGAGAGAGTTAATAGCCTACATAAATTGGTTAAATATTTATAAAACTCACGACAAAAGCAGTAAAAATAGAATATCTGAAACACACTTGTATAAAATAGGGCAGAAAAAAACATCAAAAGGATTAAATATGTGTGTGTGTGTAAATGTTTTTTTTACAGAATGGCCGTTAGTGAGTGTGTGGGATGGCATGGAGGTCAAGACAACCTGTCCATGCATGCATGAACCTGAGTGTACCTGCTTGCTTGTGGTGCATGTGTGTGTGACCGTGTGTCACTTTGTGTTGTCCTTTGTCCCCAGAGGTGCTGCCTGAGGTTAATCACCTGTCGGTCTCCCAGATCTAAGTGGAAAACTTCAAAATTGCTCGTCCCACTACTGGTGAGAAGGTCAGTTTTTTCAATTTCCTCCCTAATTGGTGAGGTCAGCCGTGTGGGCTGTGGAACTGATTCTGGATCAGTGCCCGGGGCCTCCACGAGATCAAAGGGATTCTGGTGGGGGAGGCTTTGATCCCTTTGTGGGTGAATGTATTGTATGTGTTTAAAGGCTGGATGGGATGTTAAGCGTGTCCTTGACTAAAGGCATTTGAAGTCACAGGATTTTATAGACCAATTCATTTGTCCATTTAATAGACAAAATTGTTTTGCCCCTGAAACTCCATAAAAAATGTACCCTTTTCAGTGTAGCAGTAAGGTGTGACTAACTTTCTAATGCCAAAGATGGATTTGTAATTTTCAGTAAACAGCCCCTAATGTACAATTTGTTAAGGAAAATAATTCATTCTAAATTGACTAATTGACCTCAATCAGCAAACTGAAAACCCATAAAGCAAACTAGCTCGCTAGGAGGAGGAAGCAGTCAGGCACTGTAGAGCGTGGAGGGAAATTTCATATTTCTCACCATTGATACGATATTGGTGATGTCTAATGCAGAAACTAAGATTATGTCTTGGTTGATCCAAGGGCTTCAGCACATCCTGTATCTGTTTTCACTGCGTGTGTGGGTGTGTGTGTGTCCACTGCTGTCGGACACTGACAGCTCTATTATTTTTTCTCTCACTGTCCCTCCAGGCTATGGGATATGTGTCTGTCAGATTGTGGAGTGCAAATAGCCATCTGGGTGCAAGCTGTCCGTCCGTCCGGTATATAAGATCTACCTGTACACTATGCCAATTTGCTCCTCCCATTGGGTGAAGCTGTGCAACCGTTGAGTGACACAGTTAAATTAAAGCCCATGGCTGATTACCAACAACATACCAATCGTGCCATCACAACATATCCCATGCATCCTGTGACTAGGCCTGTCACAGTTATAACATAATTGTCTGATCACAAATTATTTGTGCTAATTGCCAATTACTTTGCATAATTGTCATTCATCTGTTGAACAATTTTTTAAAATATAAAATTAGTTAATAATATTGCCTGTTCTAGCCATAGTACATTATTTATTTTTGATTATTGGTACCGGTCATTGTCAGTATGTCTTTGTATATTTAAGTGACATATAATGTCATGACCGTGACAGCCCCAGTGTGCTGTGCATGCATATTTGTACACCTGGACACCAGAGAGACGGAAAGAGGGAGAGAGACAGTTTGATGTCAATGCATCAGACAGTGTTAAGACTTTACACTTGCCCCAGTAATAATTGTGATCCGCTGAGTAGCCTTTTTAGTGATATAATATTGTGAGTTTGAATCCAGGACTTGACATACTGTAACTCTCTTTCTCACTCTGTTTCTTGAGGGAGTTTTGCCATTCAACAGCCATGGGTCTGCAAAGATGCGATTATCTTGTTAAAGTACTTCAATTCCAAATTCATTCGCCTGCATTCGCCGAATATCTCTGCTGTCAGACATCTGTGCAAAGAAAAAGTCCATTATTGTGAACACTGGGGGGCGGAGGTGTCACCGTTCATCAGAGAAATGAAGATTACCTTTGTTCCTCCATGAGTAACTCGGCGAATAACCTGCAGGGGAAGTGGGTTAAGATGAGTAATTTTCTTGCATGATCACAGCCAGAAAAATACTACTTTCAGTACAATAATGAGACGATATACGGCAGGTTCTTGTGCACCCCTAGACATAAGAGCATTTTGTCTAGATTCACAAAGTATTGATCACTGAAAAAACTATTCCTTTGGCACAACTAAAAGCTAGCTCATATGTTTCCATTAATTCTACAATCTTCATAGAATTATTGAAAAACACAGCCTTTCCCTCTCTTCATAAACTATATGAATTACATAAGATGCAATAATATATACATTTTCCCCCCTCATTAATTTTATATACAGTAGGCTCAACTTAACACAAACCCAGTTGCTCATCTTACCCCGTAATATGAAAATGACAGCGCACGCACGTGTGTGCACACACACACACACACACACACACACACACACACACACACACACACACACACACACACACACACACACACACACACACACCATTTTTGCTTTAGTTCATTCGCCATGTACAGTATGATACAAACCATGACATGGCTGCTGTTATGTTAAAATAAACTGATAACTAGTACTGCATATTCCATATCGTTTTTGGATTCCTTTTAACACATTGACCGCCAGAGGTTAATCTCATAATGTACTCACCAGTGCCAACGTTTTATTGTTGTTTTTTGTTTTTTTCACGTCGCCATAGACGTCGTTAAAATCCTTAAGATTGATCTGTGCACTGTTTGTAAACATCGCGGACATCTCCCTGTGTCTACCAGTCCAAACCACGTGTCAAACGGGGCATCCATTGTTGAGTTAGAACGGTTTATGTTAAACAGTGATCAGCGAGGAGAAAAACTACAATCGAAGAAAATGGCGTTTCAGTGTAGACTTTAGAATGGGAGCCGGCGTGATCGTCAAAACCGGATCCCAAATAATTCTGTTTCCGGTGGTGTTACAATGAAATGTGCCGTACCGGAAAATTGAAAAAAAAAAGGAAAAAGCACCACAGCCCGTAGGCTACGGGATCGGCGCTTAAGCGTTGGATTTAACGGCCCGTAGAACTACGGGCCCGGCGGTCAATGTGTTAAACATGGGGTGGCTCATCTTACCATGTTCTCACCCAGTGATTTTCTCATGAGTGTGTATAGTTTCAATGTACAGATTTTGGATATTTTTTTTATGTTATACTGTTTAGACTGATGATACTGTAGGTTATTGGTTTACCTATCCTATATTACCATTTCTATGCATTTGACCTTGTGTTTGTACTGTAAATCGCTCTGGATTAAGAGCGTCTGCTAAATGCCTTAATTGTAAATTGCAATGAGCATCACTTAAATTGGAACTGGTAGTTGTTGACTTCTATTTCACCTATGGTATAATGTTTGTCAGAGTTATAATTGTGGTGGTGGTGTGCCACGGTTCTCCTTGAGTGCTTTAAGGCTGTACTTTATGCTTCAGTGAAAGTGTGTTTGTGTGACTTTGTCACTCACCAAAAATGTCATATTTTTCAACTGAAAAACACACCGATGCGTTTTCTCCTATAAGCATAAATTAGGCTTCATGTGCCACAAGTTTTATTCAAACAGGAGAGACAAAAATGAATGTTTGAGTGTAATTTATTCAGAGACAGATGGATACAAACAAGGCAGGCATAAACCCCTGCACTGAATATCCAAGCTTATCCGAGCTCCTTATCCGAGCCTCAGTCATCTCCAGGCTTGACTATTTGGAACTCCTCCATGCTCCCTCAAACCCCCTTCAACTGGTCCAGAATGCTGCAGCACGCCCTGCCTGGGTCTTCAACCTCCATAAATGTTCACATCCCCCCCCTTCACACGCTTCCAGTTGCTGCCCGCATCCAATTCCCACCAGTGGGCCCCAGCCCCACAGGTTGAGAATCGCTGCGCTAAAGCTTCGTCATGGCACCTTGACAGTCAACAAACCAACCTGAACACCCCCAGATGTCCTCATAACGGTTCAGATCCACTTCCTCCAGGTCTCTGCTGGGGGCTGTTGTCTCTCACTGTCCACCTCAGGCCCCGGTCATCATTTTAACACATTCAAACCGGGAAAGAATTTGTGTCATTTTAGATTTGAGCTATATATATATATATATATATATATATATATATATATATATATATATATATATATATATATATATATATATATATATATATATATATATATATATAGCACATTGGTTGGCTATTCAAAAATAGCAGATATACAAGTTCATAGCGCGTCACTTCGTGCCGCGATATGAGCTTGTAGATCTATCTTTTAAAAATCGTGATTTGTTAAAATCTCTGAATGTATTGTTTAAAGGAACATGTTTTACTTTCTTTCTTTTACTATCTTTGCTTCTGGGGGTCCCTGGAACAACATATTTTGAGATGGGGGTCGGCGGCCAACTACATATAATTTTGGTGGGGGTCCTTGACATGAAAAAGTTTGAGCACCGCTGATATAGCAACATACAGTACGTTTTTCAGAAAACTGTTACGATTTAGAAGAATCGGCCTCAGCAGGTCTTAATGGGTTAACACAGACCTAAGCACTTGACAGATACTGTCAATGGGGAGCATTCTCCTCTACTGGAAGTAGTCGGTGCATTAATATAATATAAATGATTTACTGTGAGGAGATACAGTAAATATTGGAATAAAGACCTGGGAGCGTCAGCTAAAGACTATTGAGAATATCTGCGTGTTTTTCTGTAAGCTACTAGTTAGTGGATGTCCTGCAGTTTTTTGGTAAAAAATAAAAACGATTACAAATATAGAGAGATCTGTTTGTTTTAATTTTGTGAAAGTTTAGGGCAAAATATCAATGTGGAAAATCTTAAGCTGAATGCGTAATTAAGCTGAAGAAGTGTGTGTGTGCGCGTGTGACACACACACACACACACACACACACACACACACACACACACACACACACACACACACACACACACACACACACACACACTCTCACATGCTTTAATGATCCCACAATGTGACTTGCATCAATATTCAAAGACACGTGATTACGATTATCTAATCAAGTGTCTCTTCTGGCGAGCATTCTTAATGAGCTCTCCACTCCTAATCAGCTAATTACAGCGTCATTATCATCAGCCTATAGCCCTGGTTCCCTCCAAGATGAGATGGTAGATTAGCACAGTAAACAAAATGCTGCGGATATGAAGTGAAGAACAAGCAGGGGTACGGTAATGAGCTCGAGGAAGAGGAGGAAGAGGAGAAGATGGAATGCTGTCAACTACTGTGTGTGTGTGTGTGTGTGTGTGTGTGTGTGTGTGTGTGTGTGTGTGTGTGTGTGTGTGTGTGTGTGTGTGTGTGTGTGTGTGTGTGTGTGTGTGTGTGTGTGTGTGTGTGTGTGTGTGTGTGTGTGTGTGGAGCTAGGCCATGAAGTTGATAAAAGTGTAGACTTTTGCTGAGCAGTGGTTTGGCAGTGATCAGTCTGGCGTGCCAGCTGGCTTCTCGTGTGTACAACAATATGTGAACGCAGACCTGGGAGTGTCAGCTAAAGACTATTGAGAATATCAGCGTGTTTTTCTGTAAGCTACTGTACTCTAGTGGATGTTTTTAAAAAAAAAATACTCGTATGGAGAAATCCATGTTTGTTTTAATTTCGTGAGTTTAGGGTAAAATATCAATGTGGAAAATCTTCAGCTATGATTGCATAATTATTGTCTTCGTATTCATGCCACCCAAGTGCATGCGCACGCACGCACGCACGCACGCACGCACGCACGCACGCACGCACGCACGCACGCACGCACGCACGCACGCACGCACGCACGCACGCACGCACTCCACACCACTAACCATAATACATCTCTCACCAATCTTACTCTCCCAGATCCAGCTCGCTTTGTTTATCCCTTCAGCTTTTCATTTCCATCCTTCTCCTTCTCATACCCCCCGCACCCCTCCACCCCACTCCCCAACCCCCTCTCTTCCTCAATATTTCTCCTCTTCCTTTCTTATTGCTTTGTTTTGTCCCCCCCCCCCACACACACACAATGTGTCATTCTTCTGGCACGCTCCATACATTTTTAATACAGCCCCCAGTATTGGCAGTGTCATCTTGGTGTGCGTCTGGCCCTGCAATGAGAACCTATTGGTTATTACAGATGTCCTGTCCTTTTCTCCGTCATGCAGCAGAGACCTTCCACTGAGCGGTGCGCATAAGGAGCCCAAAGCTCCTGCTGTGTAAGCCGTTTTGGAACCGCAAGAGGTTTCGAAGGTTTAAGCCTTCAAGACCACCAGTGACTTTCTTTCCCCAAGGATTCTTTTGTCTTCCGGGAATTCATTTGTTGTTTCTAAGCAGTATTAGTCCAAAAACTTGCTGAAGCTGTATTTGTTGCCAGGCAGCAATTGATTGATTTAATACTTTATTAACAGTTTGCAAATAGTACAGTAGTACGATTATACAATGGTACTAAAAGGATAATCTGAAGGCTAATTTCCATTGTGGTCCTGTGTAATCAATTCGCTGAGACATTTAAAGACATACAATAATATACAATGTCAATAATATACATCATCAACACTATAGTAGCAATAAAACATATATGTACAGTAAACAGTTGGGGATTGGGGGCTGGGGGGGTCATTTCTGGAGAGGATAGGAGGAGGAATCTGGAACTTGTGTTCTCCGACGTGTGTGTAATGCATATTTAACCACTTAAGTTTGACACTGCCATACAACATAAATGGCAGATCTACAAGCTCACATACTGCTACTGTAGGTACTGTTGCTCACAATCCTGGACAGGCAAATTTGTATTCATCATCATGACCTGATCACTGCCTCACGTTCCTGACAAAATGGTCGATCAGCTAGGTGAGCAGTTTTAAAGGGATAGTTCACCCAATTTTTTTTATTTTGGTTTATCTATTATTCACCAAATGGAGAATTCATGGATATATTTTTTTTTTTGTCGCATTCCAAAGCCACTAATTTGATGACCAGCGGACCGGTAGGTAGCAGTTACGGTAGGAGACACAAAGGAGACCCTTTGTGTCTGCTACCAGAACCGCTGCTGGTCATCAAATTATTGGCTTATAAATGAATATATTCATGAATTCAAGTCTCCATGGGGGGTGACTAATTGATAGAAGTCATTTTGGGGGTGAACTATCCCTTTAATTGCTCTCAACATTTCCTTTTAACTTATTTGGGTTCAACTTAAACTTAATATTACGGTTACGTTTCATATTGAATATACATTTTTACTATTTGAGGCCAAGTTTACTTTGTCCCGAGGCTTTTAAAACACTGCATTAGCATGATTTATGAGAGAAAGGGAGCAGTAAAATAGATTGATGTACTGTCTGTGTGCATGGGAGGCATTTATATGTCCTTGCTTTATGGTGCGTATTCTGGGGTGTCTGTGCTGTCAGACTTTCTTTCTCCACCAACCTCACCTATTAGCTCTTCTCTGTCTTATAGCGAGGCCTCTGCAGGAGCCTATTGACGGGCAGTTGAAGCAAATGTTTTATTTCTCCTCTCCAGAAGTAGAAATGTTTTGTTAAAACAAACTAACTTTAACCCAGGAACGATCCAGGAACGCATCTACAAATGTCTTCTAAAAACAGTTTTCCTAAAACCGTATGTTGCTATAATATCAGTGGTTCTCAAACTTCTTCATGTCAAGGACCACCCAAAATTATATGTATTTGGTTGCGGACCCCTATCTCAAAATATGCTGTTCCAGGGACCCTCAGCCAGAAGCAAAGATTTGAGTTAAAAATGTTCGCTTTAAAATATATATATATATATAGTCAAAGATTTGCACAAATTTCCACGATAAAAATAAATAAATAGCAGATCTACAAGCTCATAGTGCTTACAGTGTAGAATCTGCTATAGCAATGGTTCTCAAAGTGGGGTCATGGGACCCTCGGGGTTCCTTGAGGGAGTTCTAAATGGACACGTACAGGTCTGTAATTGAGACTGAGAGTGTACAAATGGAAGCAAATGGACCCTTATAGGTCAATTTCGTACCATTCCATACTCTACATTTGTCTATTTGTGCAGAGCTCTTTGTTATGGAGGTCCTTGAAATTAAAAAAAGTTTTAGAACTTCTGATATGGAATATACTTTGTCTTCAACAGAGGCATCCTCTGATCCTAATTGTAACATCTGTTACTTCAACTTTAATGATCCGTTTTTTACATTTTAGCCAGACTGAGGAGTCATTTTGTGAACATATTTCTCCAAAGTTTGTAAATGCTTTTTAAATAGTTGGCACATTAAACACAAAGTACAATCAAGTATCGAATAACGGAGCGTAGCAAAACTCTCTTGCAGAAATAATTGCACTGACTAGAATAAAATGGAGACAAATTTAGGAATATTACGGATGAAATGGCCCTTTAAATTAAATCTTGACAAAGGCGTTTGACTTAAATTGGATAATTTTTTTGGGGCATTTGGCTGACATGTCTTATCCAGAGTGACTTAATCAGTGTGACAGCAGAGTTGCAATCAACTTTAACTCACCAACAACACCACAAGCAGGCCAGGCAATAGTAGGAGGAGAGTCTTGAATTTCAATGCCACTTCCCTCACAGTCACGGACTATAATCCCATGTCCTTTTGGAGATGACATTTTCTTTCCAAACAGTAGCAATTTCTTGGTCGGTAACGCTGGCTACATTACAAACATATTGTTGCTGTCAGGCGGAAACCTTGTATCTCCATATCTCAACATTTTTATTTTATTTTGTAAATGAATGCCCTACTACACTACTCATACAAGAGTGTTGCACAAAAGTCAAGAAAATAACTGATAATCTGCTACATTGTATTTTGGTAGATTTATAAATATTTAAGCAATGAAAAGTACCGTGGTGGGAGTGACTCAGTAGGTAGAGCGGCTGCTTGGGAACCGAAAGGTTCGATCCCGGGCTCCCCCGGGGCCCCAGAGTTGGCTCTATTCAGGGCCAGATTTGAACAAACCACTAATTTCGGATTTCGGACTAGGCAAGAGGCGTTTCCCCGCAAAATTCGGTATTCTATGGCACCCCCCTCACCCGCCAAACACCTGAGCTACCCGTTACATTATGCATAGGTGTGGTTTGGGCGTTACAATGATAAAACCAATCACCGTGCCAGAAGCCATTGCCTTTAAGAGAAGACTGCGCTAGCCGTCATCCCGATCCAAGCTCTAGCCTATCTACCTGTCTGCACTGTTGCCTGGTCTGATTATTATAAGCCACATTGGGCTTGTTTTCCTTCTTTTTTTTTATTTTATCCAAATACATTTTTATATTAATTTGTAGCCTATTGTGTTCACAATAAGCTTGTCATATTAGTCAGATCCGGAATAGTATATGAAAGCCATTTAAAATATGTATACTATTGGTTTGGTACACACTGGCTGCTCCCAAATAATTAATTACATCATGTTGCGACAACGCTCCTACGTGGTACACAGACAAACAGTAGCACATGGGTATAATAAATTGGACAGTTTTAGGAAAGGTCTATAGCCTATGTACTCACGTTGGCTGTTTTCGTTCTATTTCCACCATTCTAATGGATTCCAGGGGTGTGTAAACATCTCTGAAGTTGCTCCATAGTTTCCTCTGAAGTGACGCAGTTAACTCTATAAACGCCATTGACTCGAAAACGCGTCAATTACTACTTAATCCACCCACGCCATTAACGCGTTTGACGCGTTGGATTTGCGTTCATTGTTTAATCTCTGATCGCGCTATGCTGCTTAAAATCCAATGTTATTCTCGAGTTCCACTTACTTCACCCATATCTGCATCCGGTTTCATGTCCTGGGTTCCGTTTCCGGTTTTTGATTATTTTCCCCCAGTCATTTTCGTCAAGAATAGGTAAACAAACGGTTTTTCACACGGTATGACAGACAAACGGACAGATTCTCTTCTATAATCTATGGTCTGGGTGACGATCAGTCATCGCCGTCGTGTATCACATCGTAATTTTGGCGATCAAAACAATCTGGGACGACGTCACTTCCGTTTTCATGTTTTTCCCTGTCTAATCGCTCAAGAAGGATAACAGTGACCCCAGGAGCTGATCAGGCTGTCATGTGCTGCTCTCTAGTGGCGGATTTGTGCTGCGTCTTTATAAAACAGTCTGATCAATTATTTTCATGAAAATTTTCAAAATATAAAAATAAAAAAAACTCGAAAATTGCTGGCAATGGGGGAGTACTTTATGAAAATACTCTGGCAGTCAAAGAGTTAAAGTTAACTTACATTACATCCATATTGTCCCCGTTATCTTTCATCATCCACCTTTGTTCAGTAATCCCGAACAGAGCTAAACTTTAAGTTTACATCAATCAAAGCCTCTCAAACCCAGACACATTGCTGCGATGCGTATGTGCGTCGCCTACCTACCCAAAATAACAGACATACAAGCTATCAACGGCGCTGCGTCATGTCGTGTCGACAGCTTACAGATCTGTTATTTTGGACAGCATACAATGAGGCGCGCGCGCGCCACGGAGTAGCCTATCACTAAACCAAAAACATTACATTACGTGGTCAACAACATACTAGACATGTAACTTGCTTGGAGCTTTTAATGCAGTGGTTCTCAACCTGTGGGTCGAGACCACAATGGAGCACCCAACGCCTGGCGAGCTTGTAGATCTGCTATTTTCACAATATTTATCTGTGGAACCGAGTCAAACAAAATGGGGGGGTCCCCAGTTCAAATATGGTTATTTTGGGGGGTCATGAACGTAGCGTTTACGCGGGGAATATAATAATAATATAGGCTAATTGCGAACGCAGCGGAAGGAGGCGCGCCGAAGGCGCGCCTCCGCGCAAGTGGAGCTTACTATGAAACCGTGCTCGGCTTGTGAGTGTGTGTGTGTGTGCGTGTCTGTGTGCACTGCCTGCCTGCAGCTCCTCTGAGATAAGTAAATGTCCAATTTAGACGTACCATACATCAAATGAAAGGTCTTTGAAAACTGAACACACCTGTCAAGGTTGCGTTTAAGCCCGCCCCTTCCCCTGGAAGCCACGCCCCGGAGAAGGCTCCTAAAAACTCCCCATTGAAACCCCATGTTAAATGAAATGCTCCTTTTAACGCAGATTTTTTTTGTATTCTTTTTTAAAAAAAATTATTGGTTACTTTTTTTCTAATCTTTTTTTTTCATATTTATTTTATTTTTTTTGCGTTCGCTTCCCGCGTTCGCGCGTCTTACTTGTATATATAATATAGGCTATAATATAATATTCACCCGCAGCATGGGTTTAATGAGACAGCAGCCAAAATGAAAATCACTATGATCCGATCATCTTATAAAAAATGTAAGTGCTTAAGATTTTAGCCCAAACCCGTCGGCACCGGCTGAGCCGGGTCTACGTTTTTTTTTACATCCAAATAAATTCACATATTAATTAATTTGTAGCGTAGGCTATTGTGTTCACAGTAAGCAACTTGTCATATTAGTCAGATCCCCAAGAGTATATGAAAGCCATTTAAAATAGTTATATATTCCAGCTGATGCCAAATAATTAATCAACAGGGCAGCGCAACCAAAAGTAGGTCAAATCAATCAATCCGTCTTGTCATGACGCAGCAGCCCCCTTTAAAGTTTAAACCATAACATGACATCTTCAGACTATTGAGCTTTCTTCATGTCTTTTTCACCTCAAAGTAAATGTTGGATTATTTCTTCAAATGAGACACTATGAGAGCACAGGCAGCGGGCATTAGAAGGTAACATTGGATGTGATTTCTCCATCGCAAAAATGATTACGGTTATTCTATGAAACATATATTTCATAGAATAACCATAATAATTTTTAAAATGGTTATGGGGCAGTGTATATTTATATAGCCCTATTTGCTCCAAGCTGTTTTTTAAATAAAATATAGACTTCTGGAAGAATTAACGAATTACCAAGATTTAATGAGAAATAAGGCTTCTTTAGAAAAATGACTGACGGGCTGGGCTGGGCCTAATTTGTCAATTATTAGTCGAGCCGGGCTGAAATATTTAGGGGATATGAAAGCTCTAGTTAGTAGTTTGAAGTGCTCATGTGGCCTTATAGTTGCTTCTTTTTGTTTTCATAGACCTGCGGACTGCGGTTGCTTATTTCTCGCCAAGGCTGGCAACACGGCTCATGGTCCAACGCACAAAGCCATTGTAGTGTCTGTGTGCACTTGACGGGTGATTTTATAAACCAGCGGGTGGTATTAGATTCCACTAACCCCCCCCCCCGAAACCCGTACCCATGTGTGTCTGTAGAATTGCAATGTGGGGGATATAGCAACAACACGCCCACAGGCACACCTCCATGCGCAAATAACACACCTCCATGCGCAAATAACGGTGTCGGCATAATGGTGACGGGTAGAGCAGGTGCTAGAATAACCTATTGGGGCGGCGCAGGTCCATTATCCGGATTTAACGGGGAAAAAACTGCCACAGAATAGATTAGTGTCCTTGAGCAAGACGCTGAACCCCTAATTGTTCCCGATGAGCAGGTTGGTGCCTTGCATGGTTTCCTCCGCCATGTGTGTGACTGGGTGAATGTAATCATTGTAAAGCGCCTAGGCGCTATATAAATGCACCATTTACCATTTATAAATGCACCATTTATTAACAAGAGCTTTTGACTAAATAACTACATTGAATCCATTGGAATACAGGTTATTTTTTCCATTCCCTGAAAAGTAACGATTTTGGACATACAAGGTTTCCATCCGACAGCGACGATTATGCAAATGATGTGCCAATATTTGGTTGGTTTATAGGACTTAAGTGGTGAGGTCAGTGTTAGTGCTCTGGGGTCAGTCAGTTGACAAGCAACAGATGTTGGTGTTGCATTTTGTGTTTATTTTGGTTTGGCTAAATAAAGGTAATTAGCATAATCGTCGCTGTCTGGTGGAAACCTTGTATGTAATGTCTATAAATGTTACTTACTCTGGAAAAAAAAGAACAGAGTCCACTTCCAAAGTACATTTTCTTCATCTATTCAAACTAAAAACGTTTCTTAAAAAATGTGAAAACTGACTCAAACAAAAACGGTAAGAAAAATGTTTCCGGTCTATCCTCAAGGCTGTATTTTCCACTTGTATCCACTTGTACTGAATCAAGTCACTGTGACCCAGACTGTTTGTACCTAATCAAAGCAGCTGTTCTAAGTGATCTCTTGATTAAAGCAGAAAAACATGCACATTTACAATACTATCAAAATAGTTAACCGAACACTGGAAAATACAAATCTATTAAAATACAAAACAAAATTACACAATTACACAAAAGGTACACGCTCCCACATATCCAATATAGTTATTATTTAGTCACAAGCACTTGTTAATACTTTTCTTTGGATAGACATTTATAAAACCCACAGACAGACTTAATTACTTTCACTTTCACTTTAAAAAATAACAGATCTCCAAGCTGCCGCATTGCGACGGGTTGCAAGCTTCTAGATTGGCTACTTTTGCTGCTTTTGTGAACCACCGTATTATGGTGAAGTAAGGCATCAATTTACGAAATAAAACAAACAAACATAAAAGGTTAAAGGAGATGCAAAGTTTCTGCCCGACAGCAACGATTAGAGAGAGAGTGTGTGCGTGTGCGTGTGCGTGTGCGTGTGCGTGTGTGTGTGTGTGTGTGTGTGTGTGTGTTTGTGTGCGTGTGTGTGTGTGTGTGTGTGTGCATTCTATTTATGGTTATGAATGCTGTAATCCTCAAGAGTCATGTCACAGGAGGGTGAACAAGCACACAAGTTCACAAGTCACATTCACACCCATGTCAACACAACTCCCTGCTCTGTCATCTCTCTCTCTCTCCCTCTCTCGCGGCTTGTGTGCAATTTTTTTTAAAGATTGTGTAAAACTTTGAAAGCTTTTGAAAAATAAATTGTGAAATGGGACATTCTGCATAGTGACTACTTTTACTTTTCGTACTGTCAATACATGTTGATGCCAATTTTTGTTTGTTTGTACTTTTACTCAAATAACATTTTGAATACAAGTCTTTCACTTGTAACAGAGTATTTTTTATAGGCTATTGTGGTATTCGTCTCGGTCGGTTGGAAACCTCATATGTCCAAAACTGTTACTTTTCAGGATTCAAACTCGGAAGCATCAAAAGTAGCAGATCTACACGCTCAAAACGCGAGCTTGTAGATCTGCTACTTTTGATACTTTTGTGTGACACTAGTGTGATCAAGTAGGCCGTTAATTTACGAATAAAAAAAATAAATATGGAGATAAGAGCGCTCGGGTGGCGCAGTGGTAAAGTCACTGCCCACCACCACAGAGGTTGTGGGTTCGAGGGGGACTGGCAAAACGACTAAATTGGGGAGAAAAAGGGGTAAAACATAATTGGCTACTCTAAATAAAAATTATAAATATATATATGGAGATAAGAGGTTTCTGCCCGACAGCGAGTTAAAAAAAATAAAATCTGATTACTTCCTCCTCCACTGCTCTCTCCCCTCCTTCTCTCTCTTTCCACTTTCACACCCATCAAGTGAATTATTCACCCTTTCCACCCACACCAGTACAACTACTGCAGCATGAAATGTTTGCTATTTACCAACTTGCACAAATATGTGTGTGTGCATAATGAAAGGACTGAGGGAGAGACACAGCATGCCACTCCCTCATGGAAATATGCACACTCACTCACTCACTCAGGGAGCAGATTGAAGTCATCGCTGACTCATTTCCCCTGGGACTAATGTAGTGTGAACAAACACGCAAACACAGACACACATAATATATACTGTACTGTACATCACAATGCAGTCAATACCACTGTGTGTGTGCGTGCGTGTGTGTGTGTGTGCATGTATTCTATCCTCAAGATAGAATCCTCAAGAGTCATGTCACAGGAGGGTGAACAAGCACACAAGTTCACAAGTTACATTCACACCCATGTCAAGTTTGTCAACACAACTCCCTGCTCTGTTATCCCCATATCAGACCTGTGCGTGCGTGCGTGCGTGCGTGCGTGCGTGCGTGTGCGTGCGTGTGCGTATAATGTATGCGTGTATGCGTACTGTATAGGTGTGTACATTGAAGATTGAAGTGTGAGTGTGCAAGCAAACATATGTGTTTGTCTAAGAGTGTGTGCGACTGTGCGTGTGTGTGTGTGTGTGTGTGTGTGTGTGTGTGTGTGTGTGTACTTGTATTGCTATACTTGTGAAGGCCAAATGTCTGTTTTCTGCTTTTTTCAAAGCTGTCCTAAAATGATGTCCTCACAAGTGTTACGAAGTAATACAAACGTGTGTGTGTGTGTGTGTGTGTGTGTGTGTGTGTGTGTGTGTGTGTGTGTGTGTGTGTGTGTGTGTGTGTGTGTGTGTGTGTGTGTGTGTGTGTGTGTGTGTGTGTGTGTGTGTGTGTGTGTGTGTGTGTGTGTGTGTGTGTGTGTGTGTGTGTACATTTTCACGTGTGTTTAAATGTTTGTGGTCGTGTGAGCAGTGAGCACATGCTTGCACGTTTATGTAATTTAATTGGAGACAGAAGGTGACAAGTGGAACACAGTGTGTGTGTGTGTGTGTGTGTGTGTGTGTGTGTTAGTTAGTTAGTTTTTATTTCGGTCATAATTTTTCTTTTTAAACAAAACAGTTGAATATACATTGCAACTTAGTCAACATGATGACTATTTGGCCGAAAAGGTATGGGCTGAAGCCGAAGCTTATTTTGCCCACCTTAATATCATTTAAAATAAATTAACATACTGTAGTAGCTTAAAGAAAGCGTAAGCTCAAACAAAAGAAAATGAACTAACACAAATTTTCAAATATTACATTTCAGAACAGACGAAACAAAAAAGAAACAACATTTCTGGTCACAATATCTCTTCATACGTAAACATTTGTATATACCTTTTACGAGTTTCGTTATAACAATATCTTCTATTACTAGTATTATTTTTACCATTACTATTTTTAATTTTCATTACTATTTATATTACTTTCATAATTATATTTGTATTTAATATTTATCAATATATATCAATATATATCTCGATATTTTCTTATATGCATTCTAATACACATCCACAAACATATATGTATGTGCATATGTAAGTACGCACACACACACATATATGGATACACAAAATCATCTTTTTACTTATTTACTACATTGATGCTATATATCTATCAATTACCTTTGCTTTATATAATTTCTTAAATGTTTTTATTGAGTTGGACATTTTAATGTCATTATCTAAAGAGTTCCACAGGTTTACCCCTATAACTGATAAGCATCTCCCTTTGGAGTCGGTTCTTGCCTTTGCTTTCATAAAGATCGCGGTTCCCCTGAGCTCGTATTTAGATTCTCTGGGTTTGAACAGCTCCTGCATGCAGCTTGGAAGTAGCCTATTGTAAGCCTTGTACATTGTTACAGTGGAGTTGAGTTTGACCAGATCTTCTAATTTCAGGGTGCGGTTTTCGATGAACAGTGGGTTAGTTGGTGCGTAGTAGTCAGACAAATTAACTATTCTAATTGCTTTTTTTTGTAATAAAAAGATAGGGTGAATTATTGTTTTATATGTATTTCCCCATACTTCCACACAGTATGTTAAATATGGCAGTAGTAAGGAGTAGTACAGTGTCTGGAGTGATTTTTTATTAATGAAACTTTTTATTTTATGTAAAATTGCTATTGTTTTGGATAATTTTCTTTTTAGGGTTTCTATATGTGGCTTCCAAGTAAGTTTGTTATCAATTATGACTCCTAGAAATTTGGTTTTATCAACTTGCTCTAATTCAATATCATTAATGGTTATATGAATTGGAAAATTTATTTTTTTATTGCCAAAGATAATGAAATTAGTTTTACTGATATTTAATGACAACTTATTTATGTCAAACCATTTTTTTAAGTTTTTCAAGTCATTTTCCACTGCATGCAGGAGCTGCCCAAGGTCTGGACCTGAGGAATACAGGCTGGTGTCGTCTGCAAACAGAACACAGCGCATATCCTGCAAGGCTTCACATATATCATTGATATAAAGAATAAATAATTTAGGGCCTAGAACGGAGCCTTGTGGTACTCCAAACGTAGCTTGTAGGGTATCTGAATCAACTCCATTTAGATTAACAAATTGTTTTCTGTCATTGAGGTAACTCTGAAGCCACGAGAGGGCAATACCCCTGATTCCATATCTTTGCATTTTTTTTAATAGTATCCCGTGGTCAATTGTGTCAAAAGCCTTCTTCAAGTCTATGAAAACCCCTACCGTGTACTCTGTATCATCTATTGCTTTTGAAATGTTTTCCACCAGTTCAATAACTGCCATCGAGGTTGACCTATTGGCTCTGAATCCATATTGGTGAGTGCTTAGTAGGTGATGTTTATCTATGAAGCTATCCAGCCTTTCCACAAATAGTTTTGTTTGTTTTAATAATAAATTTGTGTGTGTGTGTGTGTGTGTGTGTGTGTGTGTGTGTGTGTGTGTGTGTGTGTGTGTGTGTGTGTGTGTGTGTCTACACACACGCAATTTTTCTATTGTCAGGGTGTTTTCTCTCCTCGTGTTCAAAAACATATCAATGTCTAGGCCTGGGACATATTTGAATATTTATCATATCACTGTAATTGTGTCCCTGGACTTTCTTTTATATTGCCAATCGTGATACGATATTTTTCCCGTTATCATGCATGCGGTTCGACGTGATGAACGTCATCTAGATAATTATTCTAATTATTGTGATTTGTTTTATCTTTCTCCCTATCTCTTGTCCAGATATAATCACTTAAACCATATTTCATTTCCCCTCTACGCCAAATGTCTCTCTACATGCTCATAACACAAGCTGGGAGATCTGCCATTTTTGCTAAATTGGACGATATTATGGCCTATTCTCGCCAAATGTTTGCCTAATATGACCCCCAGAAAAAGAATGGGCCAGAATAGGGACGCTAGGCTTCACGTGGTTAACCAACAGAGTTTCATAGAGTGAACAGAGCAGTTTTAAACTACATTACCTGAGCTGTTGAACACATTTGATGATTATCCTCTCCTGACTGCAATTAATAATGTGTTTGCTTTGGTCCACAGCCTGGTCCCTGGCTCAGTGAGGTGGTGCAGTTATTACCCTGCTGGGTAATAACTGTCAACAACAACTGTGAAACACACACAGAAAGTTATAGTGGTATATAACAATGTGATGATGCAACGCATCGCAATGAAATCTCACATGGCACGACGCGACAGCACAACTCAACACAACTCTCAAGTTCCAACTGCAACACAACACGATGCAACGCAATGCAACACAAGGCCTTTTGCATGTCTGCACGGTGACAGAAGATAATACCGTGCAAGCATTATACTCCCTGGTTAAGGAATATGGGGAGGAGAAAAAGTCTTGACACAAATCAGCAGAGGAGGTAAAGAACAAAAGTGAAGAACTGACAGGAAGTATAGTAGAATGAAAAGCCCTGTGCTCATTTCTCAGGTACAGAGCAATGCGGCCTCCCATCGGAGGGAGAGCCCACGGCATTGGCTGTACATCACGTGTATTATGCCTCTGGATATACAATGACTTATCTGTCTGTCCTTGGGGGAGAGATCGATTAAAGCCTCTTTTTTTTATGATGGAACATCTCCAATCTCACTCTACAACTTTCCCCGTCTACAAAACGCTCTCTCCCAATCCTCAAAACCGCCTCAAACCCTCTTTGCCAATCTTGTATAACAGCGGAGAAGGCTCCCGTGGTGATATTAACCCTTTAAGACCGGGAACGCATCCGTGTAACCACTTTAACCATTATTTTATACTTTGGGCTATTCAAAAATAGCAGATTTACAAGCTCATGAGCTTGTGGATCTGCTATTTTTGGAAAATCTTGAACATTTGTGCAAATATTTGAATGTATGTATATTTTTCAAAAGTTAAATTTTTTACTCAAATATTTGCTTCTGGGGGGTCCCTGGAACAAATATTTTCAGATGGGGGTCCGTGGTCAAATACATTTAATTTCGGGGGTCCTTGGCAAGAAAAAGGTTTTAAGCACCACTGATATATAGCAACATACGTTTTCAGAAAACTGTTACGATTTAGAAGAGACATTTGTAGAATCCCCCAGAAGCAAAGATTTGAGTTACAAATGTTCGCTTTAACATAATATGTTAAAGCGAACATCTTTCAATATATTATATTGAAAGATTTGCACAAATGTTCACGATTTTTCAGAAATAGCAAATCTACAAGCTCATAGTGCGGCACTCAGTGCCGCGCTATGAGCTTGTATATTTTGAATAGCCAAAGGAATCTAAAAATTACACAGATGCGTTCCCGGTCTTAATGGGTTAAACGCATTTGATAGAGTTGGATGTATCAATAAGAAAACACAGCACAAGGGAGCTAACCGGAGAATTCCTGTATCGTATGCACCTTCATCAGTTGTATTCTTCATAATTGAATCAGCTCCATAGAATAGTAAGAAGTAGTTCTAGATTGCTAGAGGCCATGAGCAGAGTGTTCATTTATATCACACAGATAATAGTATATTGAACCAGGTCTCGGGTATTCTTCACAAAGACAGAGCAGTGGTGTAAGTAACTAAGTACATTTACTCAAGTATTTGAGGTATTTTTTACTTTGCTAGAGTATTTCCAGTTTTCAGTACTTCTACTCCACTACATCTCAAAGGCAAATATTGTATTTCTACTCCACTATGCTTATTTGAAAACTTGAGTTACTAGTTACTTTGTAGATTTTGATTATTATTACAACACCACTTCAGACCTACCCCGTATATACTGTATATACTTTGGCAATTTGAAAATAGCCGATCTACAAGCTCACAACGCTTCGCATAAACTTGTAGATCTACTATTTTCAAAGGATTTGTATACATTTTTTACATTTGAAAACTTGTGAAATGAGACCTTTTGCATAATGAGTACTTTTACTTTTGGTTCTTAAAGTACATATTGATGCCAATACTGTACTTTTACTCAAGTAAATTTTTTATACCGAATTTTTATTTGTAAAATATTATTTCTACAATAGGGTATTGATACAGTACTTTTACTTAAGCAAGAAAATTGAGTACTTCTTCCATCACTGGACAAGAGTATCAAATTAGCTAATAGTCCTACCATTCTATCCCACTATAAAATTAACACAATTATGTCAGTCCATCCTCATTCGTTTCTCTCCTCTTGGAGTGACTAATCAATCTGAAATTGCACATGGGCATTGACCATTGGCATATACATGGAGTGAGGCAGCCAATTCTTCACTTTTCCCCAAATTTAAGCTTTTTATTAGCACTTTGACCATCTTTAGTCACCGCTGCGGTCCCATAGCCCGGACGGAGGGACGGTGTGTGTAAATGCGGGTATGGATGGACTACTGGTTCATTACGATGTATTAGATGGTCTGAAGTGTGGGCTTATACATGTATACTGTATTGACAGACTCTAGGGTTGCATCATTAACTGTTGGACAACTGAACCATTGCAGTATTGACCAGTGGTGGAAAGTAACTAAGTACGTGTACTCAATTACTGTACATAAGTACAATATTGAGGTATTTTTTCACTTTAGTGGAGTATTTACAAACTTCAGTACTTTTACTTCTACTCCACTACATCTCAGAGGCAGATATTGTACTTTTACTCCACTACAAATATTTGACAACTTTAGATACTAGTTACTTTGTAGATTTAGATTGTTATTACAACACATACATTAACCACTACAGCCCTACAGTCGGTGCCTATTGACTTTGTCGTTTGTCATGTTGACATCACACTCCTCATTTGCCTCACTCACTCGTGCAGTAAATGTAGTTCCAAATACTACCACGAGGTGGCGCTTTGGAGTCACTTTTTTTTTGTTTCAAACAGACAGACAGACAGACAGACAGACAGACAGACAGACAGACACGTGAGTCCTGACCTGGGAGTCATTAAAAAATAGCAGATCTACAAGCTCACAATGCCTGGCGTGTGTGTGTGTGTGTGTGATTATAATTATAATTATAATTAATATAATATACTATTATATACTACTATACACGTCGTGTAGGCCTACTTGTACATTGGCTTTTTTTTTTCCTGCATCATTTGCTGTGTAGCATTTATTTTACTTCTTTCTACTATTTTGAAAATGCTCAGTTGGCGTAGTGG
>NC_137604.1:52637146-52670790 GCF_963280865.1 Gymnoscopelus braueri | reverse complement strand
GATTGCAGATACCCATATATTCCAATATAACGTTTTTTTTGCCATTTAGGAATAACCGGCCCTTTCAAAATTATTTTTGATTCATTGTTTAAAGTAATCCAGAAGTTATTTCCTAAATATGGAAAGATAATGTAACTGGCAGAAAATCTAATAAAATAAATGACTATCCTTTTTTGCCTCGTCTGGTATGGCCGACTTTAGCATCAATCTGTAATTTCTTCAACTGGTTGGCTCAGCTGTATGGTTACCAAAACTGCTCATACATAGACTCCATATAGTTCCGTAAACTTCCGGTTCAGGGCTTTGTCACTATTCACCAATGGCTATGTAGAAGACCAGGCCCGATGAAGTGAACGGAGGTGACGCAACTCTCCTTGAATGGCTCTGGTAATCAGTATAGTATAAGTAGTATGTGCTCTTGAACAGGAGGAAAATGCCAAATTGATGATGGGCTACAAGAAAACATTAAAAGATACTAATAAAAAAAACATTAAAGCATTTCACTGTCAGCTGCAGAAAGCAACCTTGAAAGACCAAGTTACACACCACAGGAGGAATGGCTGCTGGTAAACATAGTTTGCTACCCCCCCCCCCCCCCAGAGTTCCACTCTGATACAAATATCACAGTAATGCCCTTCTTATAGACCCCTTAACAGACGACGTCACACTGGTTGCAAGCGTCATTCTGGTTGCAAATGAAACCCATTCTGTCAGGTCTCGCTAGGGCGCGCAGCACTAGCCAACACACAAGAGGAGGTTGGGGTGCACCCCGAAACAACAGCTTGAGAATTGATTGCATGAAACAATCACCTGTGCATCCAATCTCAATGTTGGTAAACAAATAATTGGTCTATTAGAGGGGGTTAGAAGGTTGTTTATGTTTCCACAGCAGTTGCAGTGTCAGTAGTAGTATATTTATTATTAGTATTTATTATACTACAGTTAGTTTTGACCTCACTGATAGGCTGAGAGGCAGTCTAATGAGTGCCAATATCTCCTGATAAGGGCACTTATAGACCGCATCTCCATAAACATTTCACTCCTCCTGATTTAACCTGATTAGACCTGTAACCAACGACCCCCCGCTGTCAGAAACAACAACATTCACCCGCTTCAGTGGGCTTAAATGAATTCTATCAACAAATTAGTTTTGAATACAGTTTTGTCGACAGTGAGTCTAAAATTGGGACAAATGAATTCCATTTAACCTTTATTTAAGATTCTCAGAGAGATCAATGATGCCGGGATTGCAAACAAACACAGTGAGATAAAGTACAAACATAAGATCAACAAATTAATCTGTTTATATGAGATCAACGTGAGATCAACAAGTAACATCTGTTTAAACACAGAATACAAAATCAACACACTAAACAGTTAAAATTGAGTAGCCTATATTTTTTTATTATTAAGGATCCCCATTAGCTGGTGCCATAGCAACCAGCTAGTCTTCCTGGGGTCCACACAAAAAACATACAAAAACAATTATTACAGTTGCAAATAAAACATTATTAAATGTCAGTACTCAACACTCAATACATAATGAAGCTGACAAATACGATAGCTAAAATTACATGTGAGCCGAGAAACAGAAAAAAAAAAGAAACTAAAATACTTTACCGTGTTAAATACAATTTAAGATTATTTTTAAAAGTTAATTTACTGTAAATGCAGCAGAGGTCTTGAGGCAGGTTATTCCAAAGAGTCAATGATCTATGAATAAAAGATCTCTTTAAAGCGTTGGTTTTTGGACCAGGTAATTCAAGCTGCCCATTACTGGAACCTCTAGTGTAATGATCATGCACAGTATTATAAACAATCTGTTTATGTAAAAAAAACTGGAGTTTTACTGCTCATGACTGACTACTTCATGAGTGAAGGCAAGGAAGAAAGTACTGCATGGAGTCAACACGATCCCATTAGCAAACGTACAATGGATAAGTTATGACCACACAACGAAAACGTGCATATATTAAGTTAGGTCACGAAATATGGAATATATTTAGTGCTAATTCTTACATTTGTCACGTGTCTCCAGTATGTATATTACGTATTCAAACAGTATATTAAGTGTTTGAATAATTTATTTACGTTTTGCAGTCCAGACCAGGCTGCTGGAGCAGCTCAGACTATTCAAATGCCTTTTTTTAATTAAAGGTGCAAAATACAAACACGCAGATGAGTGTATTCAGTGTTGGGTCATTTTGCAAGAGGTTAGGAATAGTCTTTCCTACTGTAAGGTCAGGCCTGGCACATGGTATACCTGAAGAACCAGCCAGTTAAACATACTGTAGATTTAAAGTCTGATGGAAATTTTCTGACCAGGGCTTTATACAGTAGATACAGTATCAGTGGTGGACAAAGTACTCAATCCCAGTACTTGAGTCAAGCTCCTGGTCAAATATTACTCAAAAACAAGTGAAAGTTGCTCTGTCAAATTTGTACTTAGAAATATTTAAGTATTCAAAAGTACATTATTTTAAGAATACAAAAGTACAAATGATTGAGTGCATTACATAATACATCGCTGTATTAAAATTAATTGATGTTAATTAGTAATTAACAGTTTTTGAAGTTTAATTAAATCAATAATAGTGAAAATAGCAGATCTACAAGCTAACAATATGTCACATTGCGACGTGTTGTGAGCTTGTAGATATGTTTTTTTTCCCACTATATTTGTAATAGGGAGGCTAATATACTTATATATATGTACTTTTTTCCCTTCCTAGAAATGTAGTGCAGTCAAAAGTACAATATTTGTCTTTGAAATGTAGTGGAGTGTATCCAAAAATAGCCTACAGATACTCAAGTAAAGTGCAGATACGTCAACAATGTACTTAAGTACTGTACTCAAGTAAAAGAACATTACTGTCCACCACTGATAGATATAGATAAATGATTACAAATGATGATTGTGTCTCTCAGCCAGAGATTGACTCCCCAACCTTACAGTGCTGTAGAGTGTTGTGGCTATCACCAGCAGTAATGAACCTCAGTGCTTGAGTGTGGAGGCAGTGTCTGTGAATGATGTCCCAATAATCTAGAACACTGGTTTTCAACCCTTTTCATATCAAGGTCCATTATTTATTAAGCATTTGAGCCACGGATCCACCACTTGATGAGATTTAGCCTCTCAGACCCAAGACTTAGAATATTGTGTTATCGTTGGATAAGATTTTGCGATAGAACAATAGAACTTGCCCAAAAATGAATTTCACTCACTTGTTTACTTCTGTAAACCTGTGATGTGACAATAAAGCTGATTCTGATTCTGATTGTATGTTTCTCACTTGACCGTACTGCTCTGTTCTACCCAAATTACTGGGATAAATTGTACCATTTGGACTAGTTTTATACCTGTTAATATACTGTATACTGTTAATGCACTTTGACTACACTGTATATCTACACCTGTTAAAATGTCTTTCACCATGCTAAATCCCAGGCAGTTCAAATGCTGAGGGCCACGCAAGATTTCTGTAGATTTTTGTATACAGGTATACCTGGTATAACCCCTGTGTATAGCTGACTCTTTTTAGTTTTCTATTTTTAGTATTATTTGTTACTCCTAGCTGTATCTATTTTTTCTTTCTGTAACACAGGCTGGCTTGCGAGGCTACTTTTTCTGTTTTTGTACTGTGCTGTAATGCCATGAGAACGGCATTAGTTCTGTCTATCTGTCTGTCTGTTTATCTTAATAATAATATGATTGTGTCATTGTCTTGACGTCAGATAATATTATATTGATAATATAACTGTTGTAATAATAGACTTGAGGTCATATGCGCCTCTGGCAGAGTATATGTGTGTGTGTGTGTGTGTGTGTGTGTGTGTGTGTGTGTGTGTGTGTGTGTGTGTGTGTGTGTGTGTGTGTGTGTGTGTGTGTGTGTGTGTGTGTGGGTGGGGTGGGGGGGTGTTGCTTACTTCCAGCCAGGTGCTTTTGTCTCTCTCGCCTGATGTGTTTCCACAGTCTGTCTCCCCCCTCTGTCTGCTTCCAGATCACTCAGATGTGTAGCTCATCCATACCAGCTGTTATGTTCCCTGTTTGCTCCCTTTCACCACTCTCACTTTACCTCCTCTAGGTCTGCTTTCTCTCTCTCTCCATCTTTCTCCATCCCACTCTCTCACTCTATCTCCCGTCCCGTCTCTCCTGACATATCTTTCCCTTCTATGGCCATTAGAGCAACAGAAGAGACAATGGGTGGAAGAAAAAGTACAAGAGACAAATGACTCTACTGTAGATTAGAGAGAGAGACAGAGCAGTGGTGGAAAAAGTACTCAAATATTTAGTAAATGTATCAATACTGCAATGTAGAAAATAATGTAGAAATATAAGTAAAAGTCTGTGTAATCAAAATATACTTGAGTAAAAGTACAAAAGTATTGGCATGAAAATATACTTAAAGTACCAAAAGTAAAAGTACTCATTATGCAGAATATTCCAGTTTCACAAGTTATCATATCTCAAAAATTTATACAAATCTTTTGAAAATAGCAGATCTACACGCAACGTGTTGTGGGCTTGTAGATCGGCTATTTTCAAATAGCCAAAGTTTAAATAGGGCTGAAGTGGTTAACGTGATTTTGTAATAATAATCAAAATCTACAAAGTAACTAGTAACTAAAGTTTTCAAATAATTGTAGTGGAGTAAAAGTACAATATTTGCCTCTGAGATGTAGTGGAGTAGAAGTAAAAGTACTGACAACTGGAAATACCCCAGTAAAGTAAAAAAAATCACACCCTGTGTGAAGTGGGCGGTGTCTTCCTAGCCTAATCACAATACTGAATGCAGTCGATCAATCATGTACAAAAGATAAATACATTTATTGAAACACTCTTTATGATGGACAAAGCCATAACTTAAGAAAAACACATTTTTGGTTTTTCTTAAGTTATGGTTGCTTATATAGGGCTATGCACATGTGTCATGTGACACTGGCCAATCACAGTCCTGAATAGATTGTGATTGGCCAATCACAGCGCAGGATAATTGTACAAATTTCCAAACCTCACTTTTAGGGGCGGTTTCACTGCCCAAGATATTTGTACATTTTTCCAAATCTCACTTATAGGGGCGGTTTCACCGCCCAAAAATACCTCAAAATTGTAGTAAAATTGTAAACATATGATGTAGTTTGCTGAGGTCTCTATTTCTTCAAAATGTGTTGGCCTCCTTATCTCCTTATCTGTCAACCATCCTCTGCCCCTCCCTCCCTCTCTCTTTCTCTCACTTTTTACTCATCATCCTGTCCTACTATCCCTGTGCCTCCCAGACTTTCCCCCCACCCTCTGGGCCTATCTTCTCTTCTCCTTTATGTTCCCCTCCTCTGTCCATCTGTCCTCTCTCTCTCTCTCTCTCTCTCTCTCTCTCTCTCTCTCTCTCTCTCTCTCTCTCTCTCTCTCTCTCTCTCTCTCTCTCTCTCTCTCTCTCCTTGGTCTGTCACTTGATCGTGGCCCCTGTGATCTGACCCAGAATCTGCATTCACCTCTCGTTCCCTGTTTGCATGTGTTTTCTACCGTTATTACCAGTCAGTTTGAACACCAAGTCTCTCATTAGTTACTCACTTGCATCTAATCATTCTTGGCTGAGATCATTTTACTTAAGTATCAATACCGCAATGTAGAAATACTCTATTTCAAGTTTTCAAATGTCTAAAATGTATAAAAAATCTTTTGAGAATAGCAGATCTACAAGCTCACAATGAGCTAGATCGGCTATTTTCAAATGGCCAAAATGTATACACTGTAGTGCTGAAGTGGTTAATGTATGTTTTGTAGCAGTAATCAAAATCTACAAAGTAACTAAAGTGTTCAAATAATTGCAGTGGAGTAAAGGCACAATATTTGCCTCTGAGATGTAGTGGAGTAGAAGTAAAAGTATTGGAAATACTCAAGTAAAGTACAAATACCTCAAAATTGTACTTAAGTAGAGTACTTAAGTCTTAAGTAAATGTACTTAGTTACTTTCCACCACTGCTCTTTTCTCCCTATATACCATACTCCAATGTGTGCGCGTGCCCACACATTGGACACACACACACACACACACACACACACACACACACACACACACACACACACACACACACACACACACACACACACACACACACACACACACACACACACACACACACACACACACACACACACACACACACACACACACACACACACACACACACACACACTTTTCTCTCCTTCCTCTGGTACCCTTTCATTTTGCCCACAGCATCCTCTCTCATCTGCTCTTTACTCCTCTCGTCTCCCTCTCCTCCTGTCTGCCGTGTCCTCTCTCCATTCCTCCTCTCTCCATTCCTCCTCTCTCCATTCCTCCTCTCTCCATTCCTCCTCCAGCCACTTGCATTCTTCAGCCTCATTTCAGTGACATTTAACTTGATAATTATTATTCTCTGTCTATGCTTGTGTCTTTCCCTTCTGTCAGCTGATTTCCTCCTTCTTTATAACCTTTACTTTAAAACCCCACAATTTGTCTCAGAGATGTACAAAATGGCGATTAAAGGCATTTGGATGCCGCAGCAACCCCTCTCCCATGCCCCCTACCCCTTTTTTTGGTCTTCCCAGATGACTTGGCGCTGACCTGTATACCTACTTTAAGAGGGCTGACATTTTGAGTGAGCCAAGCCCATTTCGTGGCCCAGTGGGGCGGGCGGTTGGTTGGATGGATGCCTGCGTGTGTGGGTTGGCATGAACGCCTGTGTGTGTGTGTGTGTGTGTGTGTATGTGTGTGTGTGTGTGTGTGTGTGTGTGTGTGTGTGTGTGTGTGTGTGTGTGTGTGTGTGTGTGTGTGTGTGTGTGTGTGTGTGTGTGTGTGTGTGTGTGTGTGTGTGTGTGTGTGTGTGTGTGTGTGTTGATGATTATGGATGGAGCAGCTTTCTTGCTTTTAACACATCGACCGCCAGAGGTTAATCTCATAATGTACTCACCAGTGCCAAGGTGTTTTTGTTGTTTTTTTGTTTTTTTCATGTCGCCATAGATCTTGTTAAAATCCTTAAGATTGAGATTGAGCCGGTCTGTTTACATCCGCGACATCCCACTGTATCTCCCAGTGAAAACCACGTGTCAAACGGGGCATCCATGTTTGAGTTAGAGCGGATTACGTTAAACAGTGAAATGCGAGGAGAAAAAACTACAGGAAGAGAATTGAGTTTCAGTTTCGTCTGTAGAACGAGGGCGGACGTGATCGTCAAAACCGGATCCCAAATAATTCCGTTTCCGGTCATCAAACCGGAAACGGAAGTGGATCAAAAAAATTCCGAAAGTGCACCCGGACCGCGCATGCGCGAAAAGACCGCAGCCCGTAGGGCTACGGTCTCGGCGCTTAACAGTTGGATTTAACGGACCGTAGGACTACGTTCTTGGCGGTTAATGTGTTAATGCACAGCTAAATCCTCCATGTTAAGTTAACTGAGATGGTCCATTTGTGGAGGCCGGGCCAGGCCTATAGTACTACAGAACATGTATTCACTCTTATAATACTACACGCAGTACTATGTGTATTCACTCCTGACAATACTGCACGGTACTATTTATTCATTTTAACACATTGAGTGCCAAAAACGTAATATTACGTTTTTGCAAATACACCCCTGGAGTGCCATAAATTTGAGATATTATTTTTTTCCAAAAAGGGAATGGATGGATGTGACGTCATCCCCAAAAAACTAACGTGCATCCGCCCCAATGATGGGATCTTGAGAAAAAGGTCCACATCTCAATATCATTTTTTTGTGGTCAAAACAAGCTGGCTTCTGAGGGTGGCCTGTACAGGGGGGCAGGTGGTAATTTTATGTTCGGCAGTCTGCTCATGGCTCGCCGCACTCGCATCCTGCGGTGTTTGCCAAGCCCCACTTAAGCAGGAGCGATGCCGCGCTCGGTTCATGTGTACAATTGTGTGAACAGACGTGTTTCCACATGTAGAAAGAGGTTTAACACGAGTGCGACCCTCACCCTGTGTGAAAAGCCCTTTACAATACTACACACACTACATCGTTAACTCTTGTGCATACAATGCTGTCATAGACTCTGCCTCATTGACTGTTTTGTCTAGACCATACATGGGCAACTGGCGGCCCAGGGGCCACATATGCCGCCCCCACCTTCACCTTAATGCGGCCCGCAGGTTAATATCGGAATACTGTTGTATTATTGATTTCAGCTGTTACAATTCCAAAGATCACCCACTTTAATACTATATACTATACAAAACCATTATGGTAAAGTTAACATAGGTATAACTAAATGCATTTCAAATTAAATACAAATGTTACTTTTCAGGATTCCAATTCAAAAATAGCAAAAATTGCAGATCTACGAGCTTGTAGATCGGCTATTTTTGCAACTTTTGTGTGACATATTATGGCGAAGATGAGAGGTGTCTGAGAGTTAAAATAGATAAGAGGTGTCTGCCCAACAGTATATGCAATGTGGCCCTCTGGAGTGAGTGTGGAAATATAGTGGCCCTTTCCATCATCAAAGTTGCCAACCCCTGGTCTAGACCTTGCATTTCTATGACACCTGTTGTAGTTTTCTTAGTTCTGCTGCCCCAGCCATTTGGTAATCATCCCTCATGTTTATAATACTCTTGCTCCCCAGTCAGTCCTCCTTGTTGGATCATTGTCTTGTGTTAGGTGTTTATGTATGAGAGTTGTCATTGTTACCGGTGTCACCTGTATTAAAACACCCAGTCTTGGGTTTTTGATCACTGCCGCCTCACTGCACTCCTCACTATACCAGCAGGGGTAAATGGTAAATGGTGCATTTAGATAGCGCTTTTATCCAAAGCGCTTTACATAGATTGTGCATTACATTCACCCATTCACACACACATTCATTCACCGATGGCGGAGGAAACCATGCAAGGCACCAACCTGCTCATCGGGAGCAATTAGGGGTTCAGTGTCTTGCTCAAGGACACTTCAACACTAACTCTGGGGGAGCCCGGGATCGAACTGGGAACCTTGCAGTTCCCATCCGGCCGCCTACCGGCCACTCTACCCCTGAGCCACTGCCGCCGCATAACACATATATACAGTATAATCAGCCACACGTCCATCTGCAATCAATGATCAATTTTGATAACATACCTTATCGAGGAAAATGCCATTTGAAAGTCGGGGGAAAGGGTACTTAGTATGCGTTTATCATGTCTGGAAAATTTAGCATACACCTTGATTTGATCTCTATCTCTCTCTCTCTCAACTCAGTAAACTATTCCAATAACCTCTCTCTTCCTCTTTCCTTTAGTTCCTCATCTGACGTTTCGACTGCTTCAGCTGGCGCACAGAAGATTTCAGACACCGCTTGTTTCCATTTCCTAAGAACTGACTGGACAGCTTGAACCAGCAGACCGCCCCAGGGCCTCAGGGTGCCCCTAAAGGGACAGCCGAGACCACGATCTCCCTCACACTAAACCAGCACAAGACACGATCGCTCGAAGACAAAGGAGTCTATAATCATCTGGAGCGGTAGATTAATCTGCACGGACAGATAATAATATACTGACTGTACCTCCTTGATATACAGTATATATTCAGTTCAAGGTTCACAACACCCGAAAGTACCATCTGACCCGCGACAGTACCAAAAACAAGGTACCTCCACTGAGCCCCCTGTGAGCCTAACCTGGGCAGAAGTCTCTCTAACCGCCTGCCCTGTATGCTGTTCTGGATGTCAGGTGAGTCGATCCTATGCCATTCTATCAAATATAAATCCTTTTTTTTGCGGTCAAGTGTACATCAGCTGTCATTCTTGACTCCCATTAGACTCTAGTGAGGCGGCGGTTTTCTAATAAGTCCAGTGCTTTGGGCGAGGTTTGACAGGGCAGCCAGGCTTGGCTGACAGCTCGGCCGCGCGAAGCTCTTTTCGTGCGAGAGGACTTGACAGTTGCCCAGTGGCATTTGGAGTGCGAGCGCGCTGGCATGTGAAGGATTTCTACGGCGGCAGGCCCTGTTCATGCCAAACTAGTCCAAGCGGCAAAGTGGGATGCCCTGTAGCCATGGCAGCCGGTGCCGATCCATATGCATGACTGAGGAATGCGCTTTTCGCTAAAGGTTTTTTTGCAGCGGCGTGTTTGTTAAGAAGAGAGAGAGGAGATCTTGAGCGTTGCTCACACTGAATTTTTTGTTTTGTTTGGGGAAACGAGTGTGGGTGTGTGTCAAGTTCAGGCAGGCAGTGCTTTTATGCAGTCACAGATGTTGCTTGCAAATTCATCTCAGGAATAAGAATGAATGATAAAAAAGAAAAACCAGTGTGTGTTACTGATATGTTTGTAGCAGTGGTGGATGTGATCATTGAGCCATATTTAGTACCAGGTTCTGTTATCATGTAAAAGGACCTCACTGGAAATGTGAAAGGTTGTTTTATCCTTCTGACAGGTACAAGAATATGTTCATGTATCCTCCTATAATTCGACAAAGCTCTGTCTGTGCGGTGAGCCCAAAATCACTTCTGCCCGGTTCTCCTCAGTGGCTGGAGCACTTGGTCTGAATTTGCACACAGCCATTGACCATTACTATGTGCACGGAACAACAAAAATGTTTCGCTTTCCCCAAATGTCAGCTGTTTATTAGCGTTTTTGTGTTCGCTGGCTCCCGGGTTGCCAAATCATGTGCGCATATCCCCCCACGGGTAGGGTCTAGTGTGAAATTGTTTTGGTCAATATAAACGTCATCGATCAAAATGATACCCAATAGTGCTAAAAGCCATCCTACTGTATGTGGATACTATCACTTTTTAACTCTTAATGACTTAACAACTGGCTTTGTTGTAGTGTAAACATAAGGCTGTATTAACCTGAGGTGACCCATGATCAACTCCCTTAACCAATTAAGACCTGAGGCCGATTCTACAAATGCCTTCTAAATCAGTAGTTCTCAAACTTTCTCGTGCCAAGGACCCCCAAAATGATATGTATTTGGCCGCAGACCCCCCACCTGAAAATGTTTCGTGCCAGGGACCCCCAGAAGAGCGCTTGAAAACACTTTAAAAAATAGCAGATGTACAAGATCGCAGCACGGCACGAAGTAACGCACTCTGCGCTTTTATAGTTGCTATTTTTAAATAGCCAATGCTAAAATCTAAAATTACACAGATGCTTTCCCGGTTTTAATGTGATAAATGTGTTTGTCAGAGGTGGCCCACCTCTAATAAACACGCACACCTGCACAGCGCGCACGGACGGACACACGCACACACCGTTTCTGCGAAAGCTTGTTAAAATTTAAATGAGTGTTTAATTTGTTCAAGATGAAACTATCAATTATGAAAATCGGATCAATTTGCACAGGCAACTGTGCCAAAAATACTTTGCGCTGTAATTGTCAGCTTAGATAGCCCACTCACTTCTAAGTATCAAACTGAAAATACAGATATTTACACGCCTCAATGGGCATGTGTTGGCTCATTATGGTCATTTGGTTGTGCTGTGTTTTACTTTTAAATGATAGTTTGGTTAAATGAAAACTAGACTGAATAAAAAATAAAGAGAAGAGATGATGCACTTTCAGTGAAAGTGTAACATTCACACTAGTTTTTACTGACTGCAAATACACTTTGGCTATTAACCACATTAATTTGTCAACTGTACCCCTAACTGTTCGAGGAATGTTAACCCATTTAAACCGGGAACGCATCTGTGTAACCACTTAAACCCTTATTTTATACTTTGGCCATTCAAAAATAGCAGATCTACAAGCTCATAGCGCGTTAGATCCCGGTCTTAATGGGTTAACCCATTAAGACCGGGAAAAAATAGCAGGTATACAAGCTCATAATGCGTCACTTTGCGCAGCGCTATGAGCTTGTACATCTGCTATTTTTGAAAAATCGTGAAATTGTGTGCAAATCTTTGAATATATAAATATTTTATAAAGCAAACATTTTTTATCTCAAATCTTTGCTTCTGGGGGATCCCTGGCACAAAATGTTTTGTGATGGGGGTTCACGGCCAAATACATCATTTTGGGGGTCCTTGACAAGTTTGAGAACCACAGACATGCTGTAGAAAGATACGTTTTTCAGAAAAACGATTTTGAAGACATTTTTAAGAATCGGCCTCAGGTCTTAATGGTCTTAAACAGGCCTATCAAGATCAGCGGCACACGTCGGCATGTTGTCAGCCGATGTAAACACAAATATTCATACGATAGTCTGGTGTGTAATAACATTCCTGAATTGTTATTCTAGTGCAGACAAGGTGAATGCAAATGGCACATTATGAAACAAGATAGTTCCGGTACTTGATTATGATTGGCTGAGCTGCGTTCAAAGCCGTTGTAAAATGCTCTATAAACGCACACCTGTGACTGCATGTGTCAGTATTACTGTGCCAACGCCGGTGTGTTTACAACATTCGCCGTTCGGGACCTGAGTCAGTGAAATTGTGTTGGACCCCGCAACTCTTAGCCACGATGCACAAATGTATTAAAAGGACCAGGAAAGCCTGAGGAAGACTATTATCGAACACGTTGGTTTCCTGTACCTTTTTAATACATTTGTGCATCGTGGCTAAGAGGGGGTGCTCCTTCCATTCCGACATCTCACTACTCCGACTAGTGGCTTCCGCGTGCGGTTAGGGTTAGGGTTAGGGTTAGGTATAGGGTTAGTAACCGTTGGAAAGGCGACATGTCGGAAAGCCGACATGTAACCGGCTAAGAGTTGTGCGGCCTCATCCTTCTCAACATTATTACCTGCTGTGGCCAGCACCTCATCAACACAGGTGTGTGCTCCCTCCCTTGTGTTTGCCTGAAATTGTTAGTAAAATTGTATCATGTGCGGATCTCGGGATACACGTGGGAACGACGTGGTGGATCTTGGACTTCATGTGGCCAGTCCGTGACGTCAGTCATCCATTGGCATAATCTATGAAGTACGACACCCCATTTTGGGCAAGGTTTCAGCCTGACCCGAGCCCCACTAACTTCCTACTGTATATTATGAAATTTAAGTTAATATTTCAGAAAGTATAAAACATTATGTGAAGACAAGGATATCTTTATGATTTTCATGTTTCCATTTTAGTAACCATTTGTAAGAGCAATAAGCAGAGCTGCTCCAAAATCTCTGTAAACCATGACCCCTTGGGACTTATTGCATTATTTAATTTATATGAAACTAGTTTCAGAGCTATAAAATGTGATATCATCCCTTTCCCATCTTTCTCATTTTCTCATCTTTGAAAAAAAAGAAAGATTCATGCCTACATATAATTAGTACTTTACCCACCAAATGAATAATGGTGGAATGAGTTATTCTACCTACATTTTATTTGAACGATACAATAACGGAAATAATAAGTGTCTAGTTAAGTTCAACACGTCCCCAATAATTCATGTTCCTTCACCAGTCTGAAACTTTAAAACATCAGCAGCTGCTCTCCCTGCGGGTGTAGAACAAGAATGGTAATTAAATGTGACAAAGGGGCTTTTGTGTTCACTAATCTCCAGCCATACCCACATGTCCCAGAAAACAATACCTGGAGCACAAGGTGAGGAATAACTCTCCTTTGTTTTCTGCTGGAGCGAGGCAACTCTCCATTGGAACGCCTCACTTCCTATGTCTACGCACAACTAGGCCTTTCGCTCTGTGAGGACAATAATTGGACCAGTCATTTTTTGGCAGGGAGAAAAGTCTCCCAATATAGCTTTGACACCAGAGACAGACAAAATATGTCACAAGGTATTTCCCATCTGCGTTAGCATGCATTGCCTGAAGAGGTGTTCAGGCAATGCATGGAACGCTCTATGTATATGGGACTGCACTCAATAAAGATCCGTCTGTCCGTCCGTCCATCCGTCCGTCCGTCTGTCCGTCCATCGTGTCCGTATAGGAGGTACCCTATGGTAAATGTGTCATCCCAAAATGCCCCAATAAAGGACTATGTCAATGGTTCTCAAGGTGGGGTCCAGGGACCCTCGTGATTCTTTGAGGGCTTTCCAAATGGACCCTTACAGGTCTGTAAGTTCTGAGAGTTCTGGAGGTCCTTCTGATTAAAATGTTTGAGCTGCTGCAGTACACACTGACACTTTTTAAAAACTTTTTACCTTGAAAAATGACGTTTCATGGCGATAGGGAGAGATAAAAATTGACTCTGTTAGTTCCATTTATCCAAGCTGGACAATTAACATACTCTGAAAAGGCACACGGCCCACCACTTGTTGATGATTCCTTCCCAGACCCTTACTGGTCCAAGTGGTTCCATTATGTACTGTACACTCTCAGAGCTGTGAAAAAAACACCGCTTATCCGTTAACTAAAAGTTAAATTAGGTGCTGGACCTGAATAAAATCAGTGTGAAAGAGTAGAAAAAAACAGCCGCGCACTCAAACACTGTGCAGGCCTCTGAGAGTTTTAATGCAAGCTTTTGGTTGTTTGACCTTCTTCAGGCTACACTTACACTCTCAGAGTTAAACGAATACTCAGGATGTTACAGTGAAAGGTCATTTTCCTCTCTGTTCGGCATGAGAGGGCCATGTTATGGCACCTGTCGCCCCTCAAGAGGCTATTTCTGCATTCATGTATGTTAACGGTGTAAGTGGAAGCTTGTGTGGAAGGTACAGTACATGTCGTGTGTGTGTGTGTGTGTGTGTGTGTGTGTGTGTGTGTGTGTGTGTGTGTGTGTGTGTGTGTGTGTGTGTGTGTGTGTGTGTGTGTGTGTGTGTGTGTGTGTGTGTGTGTGTGTGTGTGTGTGTGTGTGTGTGCGTGCGTGCGTGCGTGCGTGCGTGCGTGCGTGCGTGCGTGCGTGCGTGCGTGCGTGCGTGTGCGCGTGCGCGTGCGCACATAGCCTATTAAAGCTTTGCTGCTCACCTGCTCTTTATCTGCATGGTGATAGCTGTGTGTGACAGTGACAGCGATGCTGTGTTTGCTGTGGGATAACTGGAGTACGTGCGTGTGAAGTCGTTTGTGTGTTTGGACCTGTGTATATATATATATATCGCTCTCGCGCTCGCGCTCGCGCTCTCGCTCTCGCTCTCTTTCTCTTTCTCTTTCTCTCTCTCTCTCTCTCTCTCTCTCCCCCTGAATTACTAGATAATGGTTTTATCTCCCCTGCTGATGTCTGTCTTTCCCTTCTTTGAAGTATTTTCCTTTACTTGTCTTTTAAAATGTTCTTTTTTTTTTATGCAATCCATTTTCAATGACATATGGTAATAACAAGTAGCCTATTAATAAATAGGGATTAAAATTGACTCTCTCTCTGTGTCCTCATTTCTGTCTTTCTGTCCGTCTTTCCCCAAACCCTTTTCCTCTCATCCTGTCTCTCTCTCTCTCTCTATCTCGCTCTCGTCTCATTTCTCTGCTTCTTTCTTTCTGTCCATCATCCTGTCATGCTCTCTCTCTCTCTCTCTGTCTCCACTCTCCCCAACTCTAGTTTTAAACCCTGTCCTGAATTAACCTTAAAGCAGTGGATCTTAACTTGAACGATTAACTCGGTAAAGAAGGATATTTAGTGTCTTTGTAAATCATTTACCTTATCAATCTTAAGTGGAATGATGACTCCTAAAAAACCCAGAGTCATACATCTTCGGTACAGTGATAGATTTACAAAACGGCACATTTTGACTGGTAAATTAGTCATTGGACTGAAGTATTGTACCAATGTGGTTGAAATATACAGAGGCTCTACTAATCTTTAGCTTATTTGAGAGAGAGAGAGAGGAAATGAGGGTTATTTTTGCCCTCTTGATTCATTATTCGCTTCTTTTAATAATTAATCATGACACACAAATCTAAGCTTTTCTATGCTTGTGTTGTAAGTCTCACTTTTGACCCTGTGTGTGTGTGTGTGTGTGTGTGTGTGTGTGTGTGTGTGTGTGTGTGTGTGTGTGTGTGTGTGTGTGTGTGTGTGTGTGTGTGTGTGTGTGTGTGTGTGTGTGTGTGTGTGTGTGTGTGTGTGTGTGTGTGTGCGTGCGTGTGTGCACTGTATAGTGTGTACTGTATTGTGTGTGTGCGCGCGCGCGTACTGTATAGTGTGTGTTTTGAAAGGCTAGTTGGCAAGCTTTACAAGCCCCAGGTAGTCAGGTTAATCTCGCTTTCATCACGGCATCCCTCCATCCTTCCAGACTTTTGTCTTCCCTCTTGCCTTTCTGTCAGTCAAGGCTCCAAACACACTGGAGCTCTGACACACACACACACACACACACACACACACACACACACACACACACACACACACACACACACACACACACACACACACACACACACACACACACACACACACACCATCCCCTCTCAGCCTTCACACCAAGGCCAAACTCCAACAAAGGCCTCTCCTAAAGCTTGGCCTGCCCAGGCATCGGGAAGCTCCTTTGCCGTGTTCCCCCCGTGTGGCGCAGCCCAGATGGAACCCGAGGTCTTCTCTAGTTCAGCCATCTTGCAATTGGTAATTGACTCGCCTCCCTCCCGATACCGCCTGGCTCCTCCTCCTCTCCCTCCTCTCTGTGTGTGTGGTTGGGAGGCTAATGTGACAGTGTTGGCCACATGAGAGTCAGTGGGAACGAGGCATGAGTGTCATTTTGGGAGGCAAGCGGAGACAGCGAGTGGCCTTAAGCCATTCAAACCGGGAACGCATCCGTGTAACCACTATATCAATATTTTATAGTTGGCTATTCAAAAATAGCTGATATACAAGCTCATATCGCTGCACCGAGTGCCGAGCTATGAGCTTGTAGATCTGCTATTAAAAAAAAAAAATCCTGCTATTTGGTTCTACAAATGTCCTCTAAATCCTAACAGTAAAAAAAAGAAAATAAAGTATGTTGCTATATCAGTGGTTCTTACACTTTTTCATGTCGAGGACCACCTAAAATTATATGTATTTGGCAGCGGACCTCCATCTCAAAACATTTTGTTCCAGGGACCCCCCCCCCTCCACAACCAAAGATTTGAGTTAAAAGTGTATATATATATATTCAAAGATTTGCACAAATGTTCACAATTTTTCTTTTTCCGCGTTATGAGCTTGTATATCTGCTATTTTTGAATAGGCAAAGAAATAAAAAAAAATACACAGATGCGTTCCCGGTCTTAATGGATTAAGAGGCTATGGCACCCGAGGGGAAGCACAAAAACCTTCTCTAAACTTTCTCTTTATTCTTTTATTTGTCAGTGGGCTGTCTGAGGCTGAGAATGTTGGGAAATTGCTACTCTGAGGAGATGAATGCTATACTAAGAACACTCCTGTGGTGTGTATCTTGGGCTTTCAAGGTGTTTCACGTTGCTTTCTGCGGCTGACAGTGAAATGCAGTTGTTTTTTGTATTTATTTAAAATTTTTATGTTTCCTTGTATAGCCCATCATCACTTCGGCATTTTCCTCCTGTTCAAGAGCGCCGCAAAGCGCTACACCGTGCTAATCTCATTATCGCAGCCATGATTGAATCCCGTTGTACTTCCACTGCCTCCCTGGGAGAAGAAGGAGCCCTGTACATTATTAAAGACTTTGCTCTGTCGTAAGGGAGATAGCGGTACAGGAGAGGGAGATGATAGACAGTGCCAGAGAGAGAGTAAGAGAGAGAGAGAGAGAGCAAGGGAGAGAAATGGTAAGAAAGAAAGAAAAAAGCAGGGTAAAAAAATATAAAAGAATGAAAGACAGTACGATGAAACGAGCGAGTGACTGACATTCGCAAACCGTACAAAAACGGGAGAGTGTAGAGGAAAGTAGACATGGAGGCAGTCAGAGAATGGAGAGGAGAGAGAAGAAAACAGAGAGAGAAATGTTGCCGTACTGAGATAAGAAGGTGTCGCATATATACAGTAAAGTAAGGAAGAGATGTCAATGTCAAAGGACTGGATTGGAAGAGGAACTCCGCAGGAACCAATAAGCACATGACTCAGGATAAGCTAGCTGTGACCAGCTCTCGTTAGCGCTTGGAAACTTTGTAAAGACATCGAGACCGACTGACTGACCGACAGACCGACATATTCTCTCCTTTGGTTTTCCCCCTAGGCTGTTTATTAGAGTAGTTATTTCTTTCTTTCTTTCACTCTGCCTTGTTCTCTCTCTCTCTCTCTCTCTCTCTCTCTCTCTCTCTCTCTCTCTCTCTCTCTCTCTCTCTCTCTCTCTCTCTCTCCCCCTCCCTCTCTCTCTCTCTCGTTCTCTCAATTCAATTCAAAGGACTTTATTGGCATGAGAAAACGTACGTTTACATTGCCAAAGCAAAAGTGGAACAATGCAAACATAATAATGTATGTACAATTAAAAGGGAATAGAAATGATGTGTACACAGAGCTGTTACATTGCAACTGAGGGAAGTCTGACTTACAAAACCATACTGTACGAATTGTGCATTTGCTGTCGGAAATAGTAAGCCTACATATCCACATAGGAAAGAAAGGTTAGCTTGCGATAAGCTTATGCAAAGTTGTGCACAAATAGCATACTGTAGCAGCTGTTTTTCAAAAGTGTTTAAAGGTAAATTGCTCTGTTTGTACAGTGTTTCTACGAATTTACAAAATTCTCAAAAGGGTTTAAAGGTAATTGTTTTGTATGTATAGCATGTCTCTCTCTCTCTCTCCCTCTCTCTTTCTCTCTCTCTCTCTCACTACTACTACTTCTCCTTATTAATGGCGGATCTGCCCTTTTGCAACGTCCCATGTGGACCCATGCATGGCTGGACACCAGCCTTTATTGCTGCAGGTTGTCCAAACAAACACTCTGCCTCCTCTCTCTCCTTCTCTCTTTCCCATTGCCTCCTCTTCCCCAGAGGAGCCACTGTGTGTGCCTGAAGAATTTAAGACGCACCAACAGTTTCCCGACCTCTTTTGTTTTGGGAGCTCCACCATCTGCTGTCCACATTTGTTCTTTCTTTCTTTCGTTAATTTGTTCGTTCTTTCTTTCCATTGTTTTGACATCGGGTACTCTGAGTCTTCTGAGTTTCTGAGTCTGTCTGTCTAGTCCAGTCGCTAGTCATTTTTGCATTACAAACCACAAGTGGTAATGTAATCAAAAGCAACTTGTTTCAGAATACTATACTGATTACCATCTCTGTGTGGTGCGTGGTGCGTGTTGTGATTGCAGTGCGACCGTTTATGGTTAACACACCAACCAGCTCAATACACGGGGAATGGAAACACCTGTTCCAAACAATGAATGCTTCCCTTGTTCAGTGGCCATACGGACAGATGGACAAGTGATTATAAATGAAATGTTACTTCCAACGAGAAACAGACCAGACTTAAGCCTAAAATGCTTCCTGGATAAGTGTTTGTTACACTCATACTTGTGTGATGAAGTTGTACAGTAGATCGACATCATTCTGTACCATTTGCCGAGTATACACATCATGTTCCTGGCTTGGCTAACGTCCAAAACACGGGGCGTGACTTTACTGCCATGAACACAAATTGCTCACCAATTAAGTAATCTAATCATATTAGGTGATTTCTCAGCTGACTCAATAAGGAATAGCACTTTACAATTTACAATTTAGGCATTTAGCAGACGCTCTTAATCCAGAGCGATTTACAGTAAGCAAGGAAAACATAAGGTATAACAGAGGACTCTGTCACAACTTCAATATCTTATAAAGGACTGTTTTATTATCTAGGTACTGCTGGCTCCTGTGACTGTCGCAAGTAGTATGGCTGTTTGGGGCTGAGGCGAGCGGCTCAGCCAATTATGAGATCCTATGGGAGCTAGGTACAGCTCTATCTCAAGTCTCTAAGTATTTATCAAGGTGGTTATCTTACAGCTGGTCCGCTAGCCGCTCCGCTTTCCGCTGTAAGCTTATAGGTAGGATATGGTGTCGTACGATCTTAGGGCGACGTCACACTGGCGTTGCGTCCTTAATCGGGACGATTATCCTATCGTCATCGTCGCCTTGGCAACATAAGGTAATACATCAAATACATAGAAATAGTAATCTAGCCATCATAAGTAAACCAATAACCTATCAGTCTAACAGTAGAATATTAAAAAAAGTAAATAATCTGTACTTTGAAACTATACACACTATGCCAGGTCAACAATGACCTGGCATCTGTCTGCATAACATGCTATCTAAATGACATTTTAGCCTTTGCATAAGCCTGCAAGGTTGTCGAGGCTAGGGCAAGTGCTACGGCAAGTGCCGTGGGTTAAGGTGGAGTCTGAAGAGGTGAGTCTTCAGATTACGGCAGAAGATTGGGAGTGAGTCTACTCTGCAGTTCTTGGATCAGGCTTTGAAGATATGGGGGTGCCATACCTTTAGTTGCTTTGTAGGCCAACATCAGCGTTTTGTACTCTGTGCGGGCAGTAACTGGGAGCCAAAGGAGGCAATGTGGGCCTTGAATGAGAGCTGACTGTCCAGGACAACACCAAGGTTCTTGGCTGTTGAAACCGAAGTCACCGAAGATCTATCTATGGAACTGATTTTGAACAGTGAACCATGTTCATATTGTATGTATGGGATCCTCGGGCAAACCATTAAGCTGACTATTAGGCAGACATTTGAATATTAAGACTGCTATTCCCAAAAATGAACAACTACAACATATTTCATGGACTTTTTATGTTTTAAAAAGAGACTTGGCTGCATGGAAGCTCCCCTTATGTTAAATGTATGTGGCTACAATATGTACAGCAAAGACAGAACTGATAGTCAGAGAGGAGGTGGGCTAGACTGTGTCAATCACAGTATGAATAGTAAGCAATGTTATGTTCTTATGCTACTGCACATAGCAACAGTTACCCCAAAAGGGCTTCCCGTCTTGAAAGGTATAGTTACAAATAGGGGTTCCCGCCCACAAATTACGTTATTTATATTATTATAATTATTATATGTTGGAAGGCCGGGAAGTGGATTAAATGTATGTTCATCACCATTTTGTACACATAATGGTTGTTAACTGTAATTCTTTCATGGATGAACTTCAAACAACCATACACAGCTTCATGAAGAAAGAGAAATACATGAATCAGCTCAAAGCGATCATCTACCTTTGTTAAATGAAAAAAATATGATCACTCATGAAACAAAGGGCCCATATGCTCTTAAAATGGCTCTCAAGAACAAAGTACAACATGAGAGGCATGTATTTACCTGGCTGAGAAATACTGTTGTTGTGTTGCAATGTTAAGTGTTCAAGTTCTGTCATGCTTTATGTTACCGACATCTAGATGCCTGTTCTGTATGTATGTGTTTCCTTCTGTGATCTTTCCTATGTGTGAATATTGGATTGCTTTTATGCTGATCCTAATGCATATTTTTACTCTTTTGTCTGTGCGATATGTGTTATTTGTGATCTTTTATTAAACCATCAACCTGCCCAGGGACTACATTTGCCTGTATGGCTAAATCAGCCACATTTATATGGTGCATCATTCTCATCTATCTCTAAATTCCAGGAATATCTGTATGTCATTGTGTTTGTGTGATTTTCCATTGCATATATCTCGAGAAGCATTCATCCGATTAACACTCGGTGGGTGTAATTCTGAGAACTCACGCAGCTCAGTGTACCTGACGAAGGCCACATCGGCCGAAACGTTATTTATTGACCGCTCTATTTATTAAATTATGGTGCGAGCATCAAGTCGGTGTGCGGACCTTCTCCTTTTGTTCACAGTAATTCTTAGAACCCAATGGATTACAGTGTCGAGTGTGAGCTGCTCTGAACGGGGGCACACTCAGAAAGGTGGCCATGCCCCTAACAGGCACTGCACTATAAATTCCAGGCATGCATATCTGCGTGTATGCATGTATGTTAAAGAAAGGTTCAAGGTTTCTTCGTGTGTGCGTGTGCGTGTGATGTATGTACATAGTACATGTATGCCACGTCTTTATTAGACCCTGTCTTGTTTAAATAAAATAAACCTTTAAACTGGAAAATGAGTACAGCCTGCAAGAAAAGATTACAACCTACAGTACCATTTTTTCAATCCAAGGTAAAAAATTGTTCATTCTAAGTAATTCAGACATACACAATTGCATTTTGTAATCAGAACACTCCATCCTCTTTCTTTCCTCCCCCTCATCTCGTCTGCCTCAAACCCCTCCCTCCCTGTGTTTATATTTCTCCCCCGAGAAGCTTCTGGCTGTTTCTTTGCCGCCCCATTGGCTCCCAACCCTACTGACTTGTTGTTTCAGTGGACCACGGTTGGTTGGAGCCAAGGCCTCAAGAGCTTTCTTTCATTGTTGTGGTGAGCGAGATGCTCATATTCAGCCCCCCCCCCCCCTCCTGCTGTCACCAGCTTTCTGTCTCCTGTCGTTCTCCTGTCATAGCTGAGGTTATTGTCATGGACAGGTGACTTCGACCCTGGCTCTGCCCCACAGGGACTGAGGAATGTCCTACCAGTGATGCTCATAGTGAGTTACTTTTGGCAGGGGCACAGGGCACGGGGCGTTTCTCGGAAACGAGACACATTGAGGGACTGTGTGGTGAATAGATCTCTTGTTTTTAGTATAGAGTATGGAAGTGCAATGCATGCCATTTTGAAATGTAGAATATAAGAACCGTGGCGCAGTCGGTAGCGCTGTCGCCTCACAGCTAGAAGGTCCTGGGTTCGATTCCCGCCGGGGACGCTGGGGGCGTGTTCTCTCCTCCGCGTCATCAGTGCCCATACCCTAGGTGGGGTTGGCGAAAGGGCCTTTCTGTGTGGAGTTTGCATGTTCTCCCCGTGTCCCCTATGGTACCCTCACAAAAAACATGCAGTAATCCTGGTCTCTATACTGCCTCCCCCTGATCAGCCGGGGCGCCTGATGGAGGGGAAAGGAACTGGTTGGGATAACGTGTTCCCTCCATGCGCTACGTCCAACAGGGGAAACTCCACCCAGTCAGGTGATAAGAAGCGGCCTGCTCACTCCTCATGCATTGAAGGAAGCATGAGCTAAATTCTGGGCTCTCCCCAGGCTGGCAGAGGGATAGTAGCGCCCAGCATTACAAGCTTAGGCATTGGCACTGGGTGAAAAATGGGTAAAAAAAATTGGGATAAAAAAGAAAAAAGAAGGAGAATGTAAGAACTGATTTGTGTGTGAAACAAATCACAAAGTAACCAATAATCAACTTATATTTCTCTTTTCCTTGTCCGTCTGTCTTCTCTACTTGTCATTACTTTGCTTGTTGTTTCTAATGTGATCTGAGTAGCTGTAGGCCCTGGTGTATGCGTTGTTGTTTTGTCAGAATGCCATCGTTGATCTTATAATATGAAGTACTCTACGTGCAGCCAGGAATCTGCTCTAGGAACACTTCTCAACGGAAATGTCTCACAGAACGCCCACAGAAACCCCGCTGCGGTCACGACAGGTTTTTTTTCCCCAGACCTTATTATGTTCACCTCTTGTTTCCTTTCATTTTGGTGTCTTTCCATCCCCAGACTTCCCTCTGTCTCCCAACATGGTCTGTTTTCATTTACTTCGCCTCTTGTCACTCGGATGACCTTTTCTTGTCTTTCTCTACTTTCCCACCTCCTTAACCCATTCAATCCGGGAACGCATCTGTGTCATTTTAAGATGTATTTGGCTATTCAAAAATAGTAGATATACAAGCTCATAGATCTTGTATCTTGTAGATCTGAATTTTTTTGAAAAATCGTGAAAATGTTTGCAAATTTTATACTAGATTATATATATATATATTAACTCAAATCTTTGCTTCTGGGGGTCCCTAGGACAAAATATTTTGAGATGGGGGGGTCTGCGGACAAATACATATCATTTTGGGTGGTCCTTGAAGTTTGAGAACCACTGATACATAGCAACATATTTTTTTTAGGATTTAGAAGGCATTTGCAGAATCCCCAGAAGCAAAGATTTTAGTTACAAATGTTCGCTTGAAAAAATTAATAGAACTTTTCATGATTTTCAAAAGAATTGCAGATGTACAAGCTCACAGCACGGCACTCTGTCTGTGCTTGTAGATCTGCTATTTTTGAATAGCCAAAGTATAAAATAATGGTTATGACACAAATGCGTTCCCGGATTGAATGGATTAATCTCTTCTTTCCCCAGTACCCCTGTTTCTCTTCTGTCTTCCTACCCTCGCTCTCTTGGCTCACCCTCGCCTCTCTGTCTCTGTCTGTCTGCCCCCCCCCCCCCCACCAGGCCTGTCATAGGTGTGTGTGTGTGTGTGGGTGACGTGTGTTTTCCTCCAGACCTTTCACAGGGTCATGCTGAGGTAGAGACATCACTCAGGTTGCCAGGTTGAGGGGCCCATCAGGGAGGGAACGGCGTGTTACTTCCTTATACTCTTGTCTGATGTGTCATGTCTGATGGCATTTTGTGTCTTTGTCACAGAATTATCACAAGAGACCCTTTGACTTTATCCTTCATTTCTCCCTGCTGTCATTGTGTGTTATTTTACCTTTCACTGCTCTCCTTTATAGCCTTTAAGATTTGCCTCTACCTTTTACTATTTCATGTACCCCTGGTACCCCCGGGGGGTGCCACGGGTCCCCAGCAAAATGTGTTAACACATTGACTGCCTGAGATTAAAAAATTGTTTTTCTTCCCCATGCCAGCGTTTTCTTACTTTATATCGATGATCTTTGGAGAGCTGTGACGTGTGCACGGAAGTAAACAAAGGGTGTCTGGGGGGGAACCACTGATTCAAGGGTGTCACCCTAAAAAATGCATAGAACTGTATGCATTCATCATTACCCTCAGTAGTATACCTCAAGCATTATGTATGAGCTTCGCCTTTGGCTCAGGCTTATATACGCCTCCCATCGGTAGGGTAACATTGGGTAATGACAAATGCAGGCTCATAATTTGATAATTTGTCACATAAATCATAGCCTTACTTATTCACAAAGATAATGAGAAAATGGCATTTTGGAACTTAAATCAAATGCATTTATTTAAGCAGCAATCCCTAAGTTTTATGCAGGCTACTCTCCTGCCAGAGGAGATATTGGGTTTAAGAGCTTCAGGCAGGGCTACTTGTCAACGTGTCGGTGTCCTCCTACATTTCTCAGTGGAAGAGTAGGGAGACCATCTCCATCCACTGCAGATGTGCTAGTTATATTGAATTCAAAGAAATGTTCCTCCTCACTGGCAGGGGAGCCAGTAGAGTACAACAGCAGTGACAACACAGTGTGTGTGGGGAGGAATTAATTGGCATATCGCCAAAAATTCGGGAGAAAAAGGGGTAAAAAATAATTGGCAACCAACCACCCTGTGTTTTGGAAATCCGTATTTCACCTTGCTTTTTGGCTTATCCGCAAAGTGCAGTCAGTGGGTATTGTTCTATTTGTGTTTCATACATTTCTTAAGCTTTTGAATATATTTGACCAAAATGATGAAAGTCTGGCGCACGTTCAAAACATATGTAGCAGTAGTAGCACATCTGTGTACCGTACGTTTTGCTAAGTCTTGATTTTATCCATTAAATGCGGTTTAATAGCTTAAACTGAATGATGAGTTTGATGGGCCAAACATGTTAATCATTGATGACTCCATTGGACATACGGTACCTATTACTATATATGCTGCTTTATAACGGCCTCACACCATTGCCTTTCTCATGCAAATCTGTCTATATTATGTAGATGTTGATTCATTTATTTTTCTTCACTCTACTAGGAACTTTTGATTATCTGACCTATTTCAATCCTGTTTTCCTCTCTTTATATCTCTATTCTTCCTGCACTTTCCTGAAAACTACAAATGGTGGAGCTTATACGAAAAATACTTTCACACACTTGTCGACGCCTGCAAACCTGTGATGCTACTATAAAGCTGATTCTGACTGGGGATTATACCATTATACCATTATACCGTTCACTGGATTGAGGCGCTACACTTGGTGGAGAATCTTCAGTGGAATAGCGAACCCCTTTTGTTCTAATGCGTGTGGAAAATTAAGGTACTCCGACCCCAAAGTGGGTGTTTCAAACAGAACAAAACACTTTTGGTTGTGTTGAGGAATTCTCAAAGATGACAGATGAGTTGAGTTAATGGTCATTTATTGAAGAGATTCGCCATGCAAAAACCGACCGTCCTAGGACCTCGCCATGTTAGCTGAACTGAGAAGACTACTAAGCCTCCTTCTTAACTCTTATACTGCCAAAAAAGTTTATAAACGTTTTTGAGAATTAAGCTATTGCCTGCCAAAAACGTTTATAAAGGTAAAAAATAAATAAATAAAAAAACATTTCTAAAATTATTATTTATTTTCTGGGTTTTTCCGTGTTTCCGTTCTTCACAAAAAAACAGGAGATAACATTTTCCAAAAAGTTGCTGCTCCATTCACTTCAATGTTAAAAAATAAACGGAGAAACAAATAACATGTTTCCTATGTTTTACCTGGAAACATGCTGGCAGTTTAAGAGTATATCATCGTAACCACTTCACAACCAAGCAAATAATCATGTGCATGATGACCTATGAGGCATATCTTATTCCAGAAAGCACATTATCAAGTATTGCAACGCATCACGCAATGATAACAAACAGATTAAGCGAAATCCTCGCCTCGGTTGACAGTTCTTTTAGCTCAAAAGTCGGGGCGACCTGTGTCGGCATTCTGTCAGTAATCAATCACAAGAGAGGGAATCGTTTGGCTAAATATATCCTGTCCGGCCCCCACTCTCACAGCCTAGTATTGTACTGTGTGAAAGGCCGCATATCTGCCCTTCATCCTACTTGCTTGTCAGCCCCTGCCTCTGACCATATATCGATACATGTTTATTAAGTTTCCATAACAGTTGCTATAAAGAAGAAGTTGTATACTACATACTATCTTGTTTGCGTTGTTTTTGGTCTACGGGCTTATTCCCTATATTGTTAGAAATAACAATTAAAGAGTTACTCATGCACATGAAAATATTTTACTGATTTATTGAATGTGATGTTTGTTTTGGTTGTTTAAATCCACCTCTGGAGATAAGAGATGCCTGCAGCCTGAGAACATTAGCCCAACAGCCCTTGGCTGTATGAGTAAAACACCACAGCTGAGTGAGTTCAAAGATTTGGTTTCCCAGAACAAATTGTGTAAAACACAGTTACGGCAAAAGCGTACGTGTAACAAGAAGCAGAGATCTGCAGTTCAAAGAAAATGACAGAGTGTGGTACCAGGACGGGATCATCCTTATTCCAAAGCCAACAAGAAATTCACAGCCCAGCTCGCTCTCAAGTGGCAAGGCCCTTAGTGGATCCTTAAGCAGACAGGACCCATGAATTATCAGGTGGTGAAAGAGGCCACTGGAGAAAACATCCACGTTGTTCATGTCTCCCACCTAAAGGCCTATTACCCCACAGATAAGGAACCAGTGCAGATTCAAAGCCTTTGAATCCAAGGCGCAAAGGGCTGGGTATCTTCAATGAGTTAAGTGGGGATGAAGACTGACTTTCTCTGGTTCTCAGGCAGACAGCCTCCCACGGTCTTGATCATATTTTTCCATGGGGGGGGGAGGTGTGTGATGATGGCCTAGACTAGACTTTTCCATGTTGTTAACATCCTCTTGTTTGTAAATCACTTTCACCTTTTTCAAAAATATGTTCATGGAGTTAGGATAGTTTAGTTCCAAACTGAGATATCCATGTGTGATGCGACTCTTTTCACAGTCTCAAATGGATGGAACAAAACAACAAAAACAAAACAGTGTGATTTTCACACGTTTCAGACATTTCACACAACATCCAAACCTATTATTCTGCCATTCCTAAAAATAAAAAGTTTGCAGCAGAAGGAAATTAAATACCTCCAGAAGGTGAGGGCAGCGATACACCTGGGCTGCTTCCCATTTGTTTCATCAAACCGACACTGATATCCTCATTTCATCAGCCTGCAGATTAAATGAACTCCCAGAGTGATGCTTATAGTGACCCAAAAGGTTTTAAACAATCTCTGCTGCCAATCATAAAACTCTCACCGGATCATATAAGAGCTCAAACATTTATACATATACACAGGGGTGCACATAACTTTTTAGATCTAGTACTCAGAAGAGCACCTGGAGATGTGACTTGGTGCTCACCAAATAAATGGTCCCCCCCCACCCCCTGTCGTTTTGTCAACGGGGGGGATTCAGCACGGTGCCCCGAGAGAAAAAAGGACGCTCTGCTTCCAAATTCCGCCGTTTTTTTTCCCCTTTCACGCCGTTTCGTGAACCCCCCAAGGTTGGTGCCCTGTGCTGCGCTGCTTTTATCTGCCAGATTGGGACGTTCACGGCATATTTTGCACCATCACGGTGCGTTCATCATCGGTGACCAGTGCCTCTAACACAGCCGCTGCTGGCTGCGTGCAGCGTGCTGCGAGTCGCAGCGTGTCTGTGTGTCAGGATGCTGTGCCGCGCATTATTTATTTTGGGTGCGCACCTGCGCACCAGTTATGTGCACCCCTGCATATACATTATGATGACACAGGAGGAGGTGTGTACGTATGTATGTTGCATTGCGTTATTGGTGAAGTGAATGTATTTGAATACTTGTTCCCAGTGGTGTAAAGTAAGTACATTTACTCAAGAACTGTACTTAAGTACAATTTTATGTACTTTACTTGAGTATTTCCAATTTCCAATACTTTTACTTCTACTCCGCTACATCTCAGAGGCAAATATTGTACTTTTACTCCACTACAATTATTTGAAAACTTTAGTTACTAGTTACTTTGTAGATTTTGATTATTATTACAAAACTTACATTAACCACTTCAGCCCTATACACATTTCGGCCATTTGAAAATAGCCGATCTACAAGCTCGTAGATCTGCTATCTGCTATTTGAGCTTGCAGATCTGCTATTTTCAAAAGATTTTTATGCATTTGAAAACTTGTGAAATGGGACATTCTGCATAATGAGTATACTTTTACTTCTGGTGCTTTAAGTACATTTTGATACCATTAATTTAGTACTTTTACTCAAGTACATTTTGAATTCCGGACTTTTACTTGTAACGGAGTATTTCTATATTGCAGTATTGATACTTTTACTTAAAGTGCAAGTACTTTTTCCACCACTGCTTGTTCTGAGGGTGCACTGTTGGGTTGGGTTGCACTTGAAATAAAACGAATGCGGGTGGAGGGCTAAGGTGGCTCAAGCAAAGGCGGATGGGCTAAGGGATCTGGAAGAGCTCGAATGGGATTCAGCCATACTGTAGATGTAACCAATGGCAGACAACACAAATGTTTAGATGATCAGATGCAAGGAAGACATTGGATCAGCTCGGACAACTTTATTTGAGGTGCTAAGTATACAGAGAATGAATGACTGATGTTTCTTCCCCGTCATCATGACATGGCTGAGGCGCGGTGGAATTCACTTTCTTTTAGATATTCAGAGTTTATGCCTTTACTCTGACAGAATGATTGGTGTCTTGGAAAATAAAAAGCTCTGATCCATTTTAACACCCTTGTTTGTAAACTAAAAACTAAACAAAAATCCATATTTCTACAAATCAATATTTGTATTTATTTTAATGTATAGCTTTTGTTATCAAATCGTTCTGTTCCCGCCTCACGTCTTTTGATCCGACAGTTTAGGTTTCGACAGTTTCATCCTTGGTCCTACTATTACATTTTCTCCTTCCTTCCTCTATCCGTCTCTCGACACTGATACCTGGTTGTGATAAAGCATACACAATATGCTCAGTTTCACACTACATCGTTCGCCCATAAATCTTCCTCTGCCTTCCTGATCTGATATCTGTGTTTGTTGCTTCATTATAGAATTTATTCTATGTCTCCTCTGGTCTCTGTCTTTCCATCTTCCATCATCTTTGTCTGCAGGTTTCTGTCTTTCTCTCTCTCTGTCCATCGTACCCTCCCTCACCTCTCTCTGTCTTTCTCCCACTCCTCTCCTCCAGTTGTCTCACCCTTATCTCCTTCCTCTACTCTCTTACCTTCCGTTTCAACCCCACCTTCCGTCCTCTTTCTCTCTCATCTTATTGTGTTTTCCTCTCTTTATGCCCTCCCCATGTCCCTTTACCTGGGGCAGCAGTGGCTCAGGGTAGAGTGGCAGTTCGATCCCGGGGGCTGGGGGGCTCCCCCAGAGTTAGTGTCGAAGTGTCCTTGAGCAAGACATTGAACCCCTAATTGCTCCCAATGAGCAGGTTGGTGCCTTACATGGTTTCCTCCGCCATCGGTGTGTGAATGGGTGAATGATGCACAATCTATGTAAAGCGCTTTGGATAAAAGCGCTATATAAATGCACCATTTACCATTTAACCATTTACACACCACCATCTCTCTCTCTCTCTCTCTCTCTCTCTCTCTCTCTCTCTCTCTCTCTCTCTCTCTGTCTGTCTGTCTGTCTGTCTGTCTGTCTGTCTGTCTGTCTGTCTGTCTGTCTGTCTGTCTGTCTGTCTGTCTGTCTGTCTGTCTGTCTGTCTGTCTGTCTGTCTGTCTGTCCAGGGACGCTGGAAGTCATTTATGCCAAGGGGGGCTGTGCTGGGCGGGGGACTCCGCACGGCGCGCGATTTTTTTTCACCTTTTTCAACAAATATTTTATTCCCCAAAGTTAAATACATCATTGTTTTAATATATAAGTGTGTATATAGACTTTAAAAATTATATATATTTGTTAAATTTACAAACAACAAAAAAAATCTAAAAAAAAATTCAATTTTTTTAAAACATTTTTTCTCTCTCTTCCCCACCACCAGGGGTGCTGCAGCACCCTCAGCACCCCACTTCCCGCATCCCTGTGTCTGTCTGTCTGTCTGTCTGTCTGTCTGTCTGTCTGTCTGTCTGTCTGTCTGTCCCACTAGCTTGAGATTCATTTTCTTAATTCACTTTAGCATAATGACCCCCCTGAGAGATGTCCCTCTCACTTTCTACATAATCACTCCCCCACTCATTTCAGAGAACATTAAATACTCTCTCTCTACCTCTTTCTTACTCTCTGTCTTTCATTCACTGTTGCCAAAATGTGTGTGTGTGTGTGTGTGTGTGTGTGTGTGTGTGTGTGTGTGTGTGTGTGTGTGTGTGTGTGTGTGTGTGTGTGTGTGTGTGTGTGTGTGTGTGTGTGTGTGTGTGTGTGTGTGTGTGTGTGTGTGTGTGTGTGTGTGTGTGTGTGCACGCGCTGCGCGCGGCGCGCGCGCGTGTGTGTGTGTGTGCGTGCGTGCACGCGTGACTACTTGGCGTGGGTGGTATGTGTGTATGCAGGCCTTTAGGACAATATGTTGCATCTATAAAATGACAAATTGCTCTTATCACCTCATCAGCATCATTAAAAATAGCTAGTGGCTTTAGTGTGTGTGTGTGTGTGTGTGTGTGGGGGGGGGGGGCATTTGTTTTCTACAAATGTGTGTCAGAGAGAGTGATAGAGAGACGGATAGATAGCGAGGGCGTTTGGTGTGGGACTTCATGTCAATGTGACTAAATGTGGGTGCACTCATCATGAACTGTATACAACTGTCCACATTTACACATGCATCTAAACACTGGCTTTGCCACAAAGAAATGAAATGTACCCACAGTAAGTGCTTTGAAATGCCTCACAAATAACTTATTTCTTCCTGAACGAATCTGCTTCTAGCCGTAATACCTCCTTTGCACTTCATCGCTCACATTAGCCCCAGAGTTTAACATCTGGCAGGGCCCATCTTGTTTCTCTTCAGCTCATCTGTTGAGCTCCATCGAGCAGTTTGTGTGCATTCTTAACGCACGGAGAAGAGAAAGTACTGTAGCTACCGTGTGGAAGATCGTCCCTTGTCAGGTGAAAGTCCAAAACTGTTACTTTTCAGGATTCAAATTCAAAAGTAGCAGATCTTCAAGCTTGCAGATCTGCTACTTTTGATGCTTTTGTGCAACGCTTTAGCGCGATCGAGTCATGGGCGTTCATTTACGAAACAAAACACAAAAAGGTAGAATACGGAGATGGGAGGTTTCTGCCCGACAGCAACGATATGTTGGTTTTGATGAACAGCTCGTTCTTCCTGAAGCGTGGCGTGTGGCTGGCTGCTCACATGGTTTCCAGGCGCAATGGACTGGTGAGTCCAAAACAACGTGTGTGTGAGAGAGAGAGAGAGAGAGAGAGAGAGAGAGAGAGAGAGAGAGGAGAGAGAGAGAGAGAGAGAGAGAGAGAGAGAGAGGAGAGAGAGAGAGAGAGAGAGAGAGAGAGAGAGAGAGAGAGAGAACTCCCTGGGTATTGTCAAAGTGAACTGACATATATGAATAACCTCCCTGCCCTTTTCACATGTACCCACCAAGCCCCAGAACCACGGTAGAACAGTGAAGCGGCCAAGCTTGGTGGTCAAATCTGAGAATGCACTTAAAATGCTGCTGCGAGTGCATCTGCCGTTGGTGCGCCTGCTCACGACGCGCCACGGCCCATGGAACCAATATTCTTACTTCGGGTGCTTCAAAACGCAATGTAAAGAGCAATTTCATTGAAATGAATAGCTGGGGGGCGGGGCAATCCACCGTCTAGTTATATTATACCATGGTACGCACGCACGCACGTAATGTATAAGTGTGTCACAGGCAGTGACACGCAGTGTGATGGGGACAATAATGTCCTAATTAAAGTCACTTGTCATGTGATAATTAACGGTCTGAATTCTTCACAAAGAGGTGCAAGGAACCAGAAAAACCATGTACTGTAGAATAACAAAAGATGTGCAGAGTGCATGAAAGAATGAGTGTAAAGACAAAGAAATGCACATGTTCATGTAAAATACAGTGGCTGTCGGGCAGGAGCCTCACATCTCCACATTTTAACTTTTTATGGTTTTTTTTTTTGTAAACTACTCCCTACTTTTATTTGTCATATTTACAGTGTCACAAAAAAAGTATGCAAATATAGCCGATCTACATGCTCACAACACGTCGTGATGTGACTCGTTTTTAATGACAATGTAGTATGACAAAGTAGGGATTAATAGAGGCTATGCGCGCGGCGTGACATCATCGTACCTGTAAATTATGCGGGGAACGCCTATATTGAGTGGCAAAAAAAAACTTCCTGGCCTTGACAGCCCATACATACAAACAGAAAAGTCCTATCTGATTGTATTAAACGACGTTAAACTCACCAACATTGCAGCTGTACGGAAAGCTTGAATTAGCCTCTTTCTATCAGCAAAGTTTTTGTTTCATAAAAATCCACCGTTAGACATAAAATGAGCTACTTTCTGTCAATAAATTCCGTGCAGGTGATTATTTTTCTAAGTGTTGGAGTTTGGAAGCGCTCGTTTTCCTGCTGCCTCCTGCATTATGTGCAATTAAGAAACAGGTTGTACAAAGGACCGTTGAGTGATTTCCAACGAGCGCTTCCAAACCCCAACACTCCATGCTTCTCAATGTTTTGCCACTCAGCCTGAGGCGGGTGTTGTCCCGGTGGAAAAGTGACGCATGTGCATACTCTCTATTACGAAAATAGAAAGATGAAAGTGAAAATGTTTAAGTGTGTCTGTGGGTTTTTAGAAATGTTGAACCAATGACAAGTATTAACCCAGTATCCACTGGAAACACAGGTCCTTTTTTTTCTTTTTTTGAAAAGTAACAGTTTTGGACATAAAAGGTTTCTGCCCAAGAGCAACGACATGGAGAGTAAAATAAGACTATAAAACTAAAATGTCCAAACTCTGGAATTGACGGTGCAGAGAAAAAGACAGATGCAGTTCCACACATGGGAGAGGAGGAGGAGGTGGTGTTGAGGAGAAAGAGAGAGATGAAAGGGATAAAGATAGAGATATGGGGGGGGGGGGTAGAAAATACTAAATTGGCTTGGAAGAGTCATGGAAATCCGATAGGGACTCGTC